>NC_084799.1:119125560-119425560 GCF_963169125.1 Humulus lupulus
CCACAATATTATGTGGATATATTTATAGTATTCAACTTGAGGTGATCCTGGTGAGCGGACTAGCGGAATAGACACAACGGGGTCTAATACCTGGCTCGGGGTGAGCCTAGGGGCATTTTGGGAACTTAGTGTATATTTAGGATTTATCGAGTAACAAGTAATTATTTGGGTAAGTCGGGATTAGTTGGGAATCTATAGAGCTACTTGAGGTTTAGCGGGAAAATGGAGGAAAAAGACAGTTTTGCCCTTGGTAGTGTTAGAAAGGCTAAGGATAAGTTTAAGGGCAATTTTGTCTTTTGTGTTAATGGATATACTTAGAAAAACTACAGGAAGTAACCAGAAACCACTTAACCATTCCCTCAGCTCTCTGTCTGTCTGTCTGTCTGTCTCTCTCTCTCTCGTTTATCTCTCCCTCTCTCTAAGGCTTTGAAGGAATTTGGAAGCTTTGAAGAGAAAATGCAAGATTTGATCTTGGGAACTTGGGGAATCAAGTTAGGAGCAGGATAGGGGGACAGCTGAGGATCAAGATTATTGCTGAGGTAAGATTATAAACCTTGATCTGTTGAATTTATGGTTTATTTCTTAATACTCTTAGGGAAGCTTAGTTAACCTCTGAGTTTTAGATTTGAGGTGGTTTTGAGCTAGTTATAGGTCCTAAATATTGTATATGCCGCAGTGAACTTGTTTAAGGGTTTGAGTTTTGGAAAAATGAGGATTTTATAGGGAAATTATGAAGGTTTTTGGTTTGAAAACGTTGAAGATTTCTTGGTTTTTGAGTTCGAGTCGCGGCCTTGTTCATCAGGCACAGTGGCCCGTGTGTGTGAGAAGGCCCTAGGGGTCCCTGAGGTCACCTAGGCGCCGCACTGCAAGATAGGGCACGCTTGCTGCCCACGTCTCCTAGAAGAGAGAGCCTTAGCGCTCTCTGACTTGTAGCGTGTCGTGACCCTTAGGGCTTTGGCCGCGACACTAATTGAGAGAAATAACCAAACCAGATTTTTAGGCTCAGGAACTCAGACATAAGTGCTCAGGAAGGATTCTACTACCCGATTTAGTAGGATTTGGTGTCTCGGAGGCTAGTATGTGATTCTAAAGCTTTAAATTGGTTGAGGTTTTAATGGTTATCCATTCTCGCTTTGTGACTAGGGTTACCGTTAAGGCTCGGGATTGAAGACCGTTCTTGGGACCATCTTACATCTTCTGCTCAGGACTCAAGGTAAGAAAACTGCACCTAGGTCGTGAATATATTTGTATATGAGAATCTCTAGTTAGGCATGCTTGTATAGGTTGCCTTTGATTTCCTGATGTGCAATGCATATTTGTGAGGATATTTATTTTAAAGGTCAGCCTAAGGGTGCCGGGGGCTGATAATAAGCGTGCAGAATGCAACCCGGCCTAAGCGTGCCGAGGTTAGCTATCAGACAAGAGGATGTGACTTAAGGGTACTGGACCTGACTATTATACAATAAACAAAAGTGTTGCTTGCACTTAACTAATGCGTTGATTGATGCGAATGGTTTATGCATTTGTTTGAGCTGAACATTTATGTTTAGCTTATTGCTTATATTCTGTTGTTTATTGAACTTATTGATCTAAGTTTACTATGCATATAATGTTGTTTATTTGTGCTTGTTGAATTAAGTTTTCTTGCTGAGCCTTGGCTCACGGGTGCTACGTGGTACATATAAGGGCAAAGGAAAGCTGGACCAGCTGTGAGTTGGAGAGCTTTAGGGACGGTGTGTACATCAGCAACTACTCGACCGCCACGGCTGAGGGATTGATAGGAACTAAAACCAAATTTATATTTTTCCATTTAGGTTGGCTTCTATTGTAACAATTTTGAGGGTTGTAATTGCCTTGTAAAGATCTTTTTGGGATCCTGTGTACAAACTCTTATTTTTAATGAAAGTCAACTATTTTATGATCAAAATCTTTTAACCCTAATCTGTTAATTGCCTTAGTATCACGTTTATGTCCAAACGACTTGATTTGCAAGTCCTACACTATTTAAAATACAAAGTGTAATGGTCTTGGCTATCCAGGGCATTACAACTTGGTATCAGAGCGGTCTAGGTTTAAGGGTATCTAAAGACTGGCTGGGCATGTACATTCATTGATAAAGACAAGCTCGACTCAGGGTTTGGTAACCTTATATGTGATGACATGTTTGATTGTTTAAATGAAATATTAATGTCTTATATGCATGTTTATTAGGAAGCATGAGATATACTGATAGGGCCCGGCCCTTGACTGCTATGTGTATATGATGAGGCATGCTTATTAGCATTGCTACTATATGTGATAATTTCTAAAATGTTTGTTTGCATTATAATTGTATTATGTTGCTTGAGTATCAACATTAGACTACGGGGTGATTTTAAACCTATTATCATTGCCTGATCATTCGAATCGTTGATTGCAGATAAACTTGGAGAGTTATGCCTCCAAGGCGATCAATTCGACTAGCCAACATCGTGATCGAGGCTAGAGATAATGATTAGGGCCAGAACCCTCCGCCAGTCCCTGAGAACTGGTAGCAGTTGCTTGCTGACATGCAAGCTAGACTTTAGAGTTAAGAGGAAGAGATTCTTCTTCTGAGGTAGCAGGCTCCGCCAGGGAGTGCTACACCTGACTTTCTACCTGTTGTGGCACCAATAGTACAGTCACCTGAGATTGGGAACAGGTGGGAGCCGCTGTATGAAAGGTTTAGGAAGCAGCATCCTCCAATCTTCGAGGGAGGTCCAAATCCACTTAAGGTTGAACAGTGGATGAGTCTGGTTACGTCCATCCTAGACTTCATGATGGTGGTAGGTAATGACAGGGTGGCTTTTGCCACCTACATGTTTCAAGATGATGCATGTGTTTGGTGGGAGGTGGCATCCTAGACTCGAGATGTTTCTACTGTGAGTTGGGATGAGTTTAGAGATCTGTTTAATCAGATATACTACAGCATTGACGTCAGGGCAGGAAAGGTGAATGAGTCCATCGGTTTGGTACAGGGTAGCATGACAGTTACTGAGTATACCCTAAAATTCGACAGATTAATGAAGTTTGCACTTGATCTAGTGCCTACAAATGCAGCCAGGCAGGACAGGTTTGTTCGGGGGATGAATGCTATGATAGCCCAGGATGTGCGGATCACATCGGTACATGGGGAGATGACTTATGCCCAGGTGGTTGAGAAGGCCCTCACAACTGAGGAGGCAGAGAACAAGATTTGGAGGGAGAGTGTTGCAAGGAGGGATGTTCGGAGGGCAGCGCATCCACTTCCAAGAGTTGGTAGGGGTGGAGGCCCCAGTGATCATAAGAGGAAGACCCCGACACCTTGATCACTATCGGTCCTGATAGGAGGGCTGGGGTGTCCAGGGCGATGGTGAGACATGTAGAATCTACCCAGAGCGTGTTAGATGCAGGAAGCGCCATCTGGGAAAATTCTAGGCGAAAGCCTGTTACTTGTGCGGGGTGATTGTGCACCACAAGAAAGATTGCCCAACTTTGAAGAAAGAAGAACCAGGGAAGGCGAACAAGTTGACTCCAGCTCGAGTGTTCTCCTTGACTCAGACAGAAGCTGAGGCTAGTCCCTCAGTGGTGACGGGTCAATTTCTAGCACTGACACTTCTTATACTGTATTGATTGACTCTAGTGCTACACATTCATTTGTTTCTAGCAAAGTGATTGATATATTGTGTAGGCCTAGTGAGTATTATACTGTGGGGTTTGGGACTATACTTCCTACAGGGGAACTAGTAGTTTCTAAGAGATGGATTAGGGCACTGCCAGTGATTGTGGACAACATGAAACTATTAGTAGACTTGATTGAGCTGGGTATGGATGACTTTGACATGATTTTGGGGATGGATTGGTTAGTAAGGTATGTGCGACTATAGATTGCAAGAAGAAGATGGTGACATTTGAGCTTGAGGGTGAGGACCCCTTCATTTTTGTTGGTATGGTGCATGGACCCCACATGCCCATGATATCAGCGTTGAGGGCTAGAAATCTATTATGAAGAGGTTAAATAGGTTTTCTAGCCAGTGTGGTGGATACCACTAGGGTCATGCCAGTGGGACCATGGGAAACTAGAGTGGTATGTGAGTTCTTGGATGTGTTTCTTGAGGGCTTACTGAGACTTTTGCCACACCAGGAGATCTAGTTCATCATCGAGTTAGCACTAGGTACAAAACTGGTGTCGAGGGCACCATATAGAATGGCTCTGGCAAAGTTGAAGGTATAGTTACAAGAGCTATTAGTCCTGGGATTTATAAGACCTAGCTTCTCGCCATGGGGTGCTCCGGTTTTGTTTATTAAGAAGAAGGATAAGACCCTGAGGATGTGCATAAACTATAGGGAGTTGAAAAAGTTGACTATCATGAACAAGTACCCACTACCAAGGATAGACGACTTGTTCGATCAGTTACAGGGCAAGATAGTTTTCTCTAAGAATGATCTTCAATCTGGTTATCACCAGCTGAGGATCAAGGACGAGGTTATCTTGAAGATGGCCTTCCGCACGAGGTATGGGCATTATGAGTTCTTGGTCATGTCATTTGGATTGACCATTGACCAATGCCCCAACAACATTTATGGATCTGAGGTACATGGTGTTCAAGGATTACTTAGATCAGTTTGTGATTGTCTTCATTGATGATATCTTGGTTTATTCTTGTTTCAAGGCAAAGCATGAGCAACACCTTCGATTGGTACTGCAAAGGTTAAGGGAGCACCGACTGTTTGCTAAATTTAAGAAGTGTAAGTTCTGGTTACCAAAGGTAACATTCCTTGGACATATTATTAGTGGAGACAAGATTAAGGTAGATCAGACCAAGGTAGAAGCAGTTAGGGATTGGTTGAGGCCAAGGAACTCCTTGGAGGTTAGGAGTTTCCTTGGGTTAGCGGGATATTACAGGAGGTTCGTGGAAGGGTTTTCAAAGATTGTGATGCCACTGACTCAGTTGACGTGAAAGAATATGAAGTTTGCATGATTCGATAAATGTGAGGGTAATTTTAAGGAATTGAAGCAACGATTGATTACTGCTCTGGTGCTGAGTCTTCCTTCAGATGGGGACAAGCTTGTGGTGTATTGCGACACATCAAGACTGGGGTTAGGATGTGTGTTGATTCAGAGTGGGAAGGTTATTGCTTCCGCCTCGTGGCAGCTGAAGGAATATAAACAACAATACCCTACCCATGATTTGGAGCTAGCAGCGATGGTATTCTCACTGAAAGTGTGGCGACATTATTTGTATGGGGAGAAGTGCGAGATATACACCGATCACAAGAGTTTGAAGTATTTCTTCACTCTAAAGGACCTAAATATGAGATAGAGATGTTGGTTAGAGTTGGTAAAGGATTCTGACTGCAACATAGTGGTAGTCGCTTTGAGCCGGAGGTGCCCAGGACAATTGTTTAGCTAGAAACAGATATCGAGGGAATTGGCGGAAGATATGACCAGAGCGAGGATATAATTGGTAGTTTTCCAGTTGGCCAATATTACTTTGCAGTCTACCCTTTTGGAGAGGATAGAAGAGAGTCTGATGGGTGATACATGGTTGCAGGAGATTAGAGGAGATGTCCTAGCTAGATTAGCTAAGGACTACTCCATTTCGGAGATGGGATTGCTGAGATATAAGGATCAGATCTGTCTTCTGGTGGATATGGGCATCAGACAAGAAATCCTCGATGAATCTCATACTACACAATACTCACTACATCCAGGCACCACGAAGATGAATCAGGATCTACAGTTGTTGTACATGTGGCCTTGGAAGAAGAAAAACATGGTCGATAATGTAGCAAAGTGTTTAACCTGTCAGTTGGTGAAGGCTGAACACCAGCGTCCAGCAAGGTTATTAAAGCCTTTAGGTATTCCCGAATGGAAGTGGGAAGATATTACCATGTACTTTGTAGGAGGCTTTCCCAGGACGGTGGGGCAACATGACTCGATGTGGATGATAGTAGACTGATATACCAAGTCAGCTCACTTTTTTTCCAATAAGGACAACCTATACTGTGGACCAGTATCCAAAGCTATATTTGAGGGAGATCATACGTCTTCATAGGGTTCCAAAGTCTATAGGACGGACCAGGATCCCATATTTACTTCCAAGTTTTGGGGTGGTATGCAGAAGGCTATGGGGACTCAGTTGAAGTTCAGTACAATCTTTCATCCTCAGACAAACAGGCAGTCTAAGAGGAAAATTTAGATATTGGAGGATATGCTTAGAGCATGTGTGCTAGACTTCGAGGGGTCTTGGAGTAAGTACCTCTCGTTGATTGAATTCTCGTACAACAATAGTTATCAGTTAACAATTAGAATAGCTCCATATGAGATGTTGTATAGAAGGAAATGTAAGTCGCCCATTCATTGGGATGAGATGGGGGAAAGGAAATATTTATGACCGGAGATGGTTCAAAAGACTAATGAAGCTATTGAGAGCTTCCCAGAGTAGACAGAAAAGCTACAATGACCCTAAGAGTGGGGACGTGGAGTTCCAGATAGGGGACCACATATTTCTACGAGTTTCGCCATTGCGTGGAGTAAGGAGATTTGGGAAGAAGAGCAATCTGAGCCCTAGATTCGTAGGACCATTCGAGATTCTAGAGAGGATCAGGCAGGTAGCCTACAGATTAGCTCTGCCCCAGTCATTATCGGGAGTTCATGATGTGTTTCACATCTCAATGCTTCGAAAGTATGAGTCAGATACGACCCATGTACTGGGATATGAGGATCTGGAGATACAGACAGATTTGTCTTATGAGGAGCATCCAGTTCAGATTCCAGACAGACATGGCAAGGTTCAAAGGAACAAGATGATTCCTCTATTCATAGTCTTATGGAGGAATAACAAGGTCGAGGAAATGACCTAGGAGCTAGATTCAGTTGTGCGGGATCAATATCCCACGCTATTCAGGTAAATTTCGATGACTAAATTTTCAGTAGGAGGGGATAGTTGTAACGTCCCAAAAATGCTAATGAAGCTTAATGCCTTGATTAGTGTTCCAAGAAGGCATAATTGGATATATGTGTGAAATTAATTGATTAAATATCTGACTACGTGGCATATATGATTTATATGATAATGTGAATATATATATGCATGTTTATGAGTATTAAATATGCATGTGAGCCCGTTCCTGTTAAATATGGCATATTTGTGATTTTGGCCCGTTGAGGACATAAATGTGATTTTATGTGTTAAATGATTGAGACCACATTATTATTTGGATATATTTGTAGTATTCGACTCGAGGCGATCCTGGTGAGTGGATTAGCAGAATAGTCACAACGGGGTCTAATACCCGGCTCGGGGTGAGCTTAGGGGTATTTCGGGAACTTAGTGTATATTTGAGATTTATCAGGTAATGGGTAATTATTTGGGGATTATTTGGGTAAGTAGAGAATAGTTGGGAATCTATAGGTCTACTTGAGGTTTAGCTGGAAAATGGTTGCAAAAGACAATTTTTCCCTTGGTAGTGATAGAAAGGCTAAGGATAAGTTTAAAGGCATTTTTGTCTTTTGTGTTAAGGGATATACTAAGCAAAACTACAGGAAGTGACTAGAATCCACTTACCCATTCCCCCAGCTCTCTCTCTCTTTCTCTCGTTTATCACTCTTTATCTAAGGCTTTGATGGACTTTGTAAGCTTTGAAGAGAAAACACAGGATTTGAGCTTGGAAACTTGGGGAATCAAGGTAGGAGCAGGATAGGGGGACAGTTGAGGATTAAGATTACTGCTGAGGTAAGATTATAAACTTTGATCTGTTCAATTTATGGTTTAGTTTTGAATATTCTTAGGGATGCTTAGTTAACCTCTGATTTTGAGATTTTAGGTGGTTTTGAGCTAGTTTATAGGTCATAAATATGATAACTCCATTTTAGTGTCGTTTTAAGATGTGTTTTTGTGGTAATCTGGAGTCTTTTTATTTGTTTTGTGCAAGATTACACATGTGTTTGTCTTTGTTGTAGGTAGGTGCTATGCATCATAAGTTAAATGTGAAAAGAAGAGGAAATGGTGGTAAAATGGAGCTTTTGGTGGTTGTTCAACTCAAATTGGCGTTAAGGATGAGTTACAATAAGTTTTTGATGAGGGAAGGATGTCAAAAAGTTAAAAATTGGAAAAAAAAAATAGAATTAGAGTTGCGGCATTGGCTTAAGGGCCGCGACTCTAGCAAAGTCAGAGGCTACAGGATTGCTGAAAGGAATTAGGGCCACGAATAGACTCCCGGCGCTAAAGAAATAGAGCCAAATTTAAGAGGCATATCAAGACGTGGGTTGGGACCTGGGTAAAGAGGGCCGCAACGCCAGAAGACCTAACCAGATTTTGAAATACCTTAAAAAAGACATGGGACGTGACCTAAGAAATGTCAAGTCACAGCCCGCCTTGCAAACAAAGAAGAATTCAGTGTTTTTAATATCAATTCAGACCATAGGCGTTAATTAGCTAGAGGTTAGATTTTTAGTTACAAATTTAGAGAGAAATTCTGATTCTGAGACATTATTTTTCTACACTTTCTTATTTTTATTTCTTCTTTAAGCTTTTGGATTGTATTAGTATGGATAATTATTTTGTGGTTTTAGTCATGTCTGATATGAACTAAATTCTTTCTGTAGGGTTAAATGTAGTCACTTGGATTTCTATTTAATTTTATTATGATGTTAAATTGATTCTTCTTCTTTATTTTAATCTATATAATGTTTGCGTAATGCAAATACCTGATCAATATTTGCTTGATTTATGATTTTGATTCAAAATTCGAAAGATGTCAATTGAATATGCTATCGTTATATAGACATAGGTTACATATTGGATGAGAGTACATGTATGACTTGTGTAGCAATTAGGTTACCATTCTTAATGTCTGCTATGTGTTTAAGTTTATCACATGTAGGTTGAGATCTTTTATCTTGAAAAAGAATAGGAATCAATTTTTGTTAACCTGATATTAGAATAGGAATAAGAGATTTAGAAGTGATTAGTAAAATTAATAGAATGAAAAGTTGATGAAGTTAATACCTTATTATTAAATTAATTTTTATTATTGCAAAGTTTATTTTAATTTAAAGTCTTAGTTTAAAAATCATTCTATTTTTGACAGCCAAATAGAAATTTAAGAGAAATTATTGGTAATTGGTTGATAGTCCTTGCAAGAATGATACTTTACTTACTATTTTATTACTTGAATCGATTGTGTTTACTTGCACAACATATTTTACCGATCAAGTTTTTGGCGCCATTGCCGAGGACTAATATCAAATATCAAAATTAATTGTTTTTTGTTCTACTTTGGTTTTTTTTTTTTACTTTAAGTACTCATTCAGATTGTGACTATATTGTGTTTCAAGAACTATTGGTATATGCGGGGAAGTAGACAAAAGGAACTCATATCGGTAGATCTTGAAATTGAAAGAACGTGCAGACAAAGCCAAAAGATAAAGAAAAAGCTGGATTTTGCCATGGCGAAGAATGCGAATAATGGAGGCAACAACAATGCAAATATGGGTAATGCGTGTAACGTAGCAGCTGAGGCTGACCTGCCATCAAGAAATTATGTACTCCCTACTGTTATGGGGATACATTCAAGTATTCGTTCTCCTACTATAGAGGCGAATACTTTTGAGATAAAACCCTCAATCATTCAGATGGTACAGAATTGTGTACAATTCGGGGGATTACCAAATGAGGAGCCAAATATCCACATCACCAATATTTTAGAGCTGTGTGCAACATTAAAAAAGAATGGGGGTGAGTAATGATGTAGTCATATTAAGATTATTCCCGTTTTTGTTAAAAGACAGAGCTAAGAGTTTGTTGAATTCATTACAAGCCAACTCTATAGTCACTTGGGAAGACTTGGCTCAAAAATTCCTTGGTAAATATTTTCCTCCTACAAAGTTAGCCCGATATAGAGGAGAGATTAATAACTTTCATCAGTTGGATGGGGAGTCTTTCTATGATGCACGGAAATGTTTTAAAGAGATGCAAAGAAAGTGCCCACATCATGGAATAGAGAAGTGGTTGTTGGTGCACATGTTTTACAATGGTTTGGGGGGAAATACAAGGACAATTATTGATGCAACATCGAGAGGAGCGTTTATGAGTAAAAGCGCTAATGAAGCTTATGAATTACTAGAAGAGATGGCCATGAATAACTACAATTGGCCCACTGAACGCGAGAATAAGAAGGTGACATGAGTCATAGAGGTCGATCCTATTGCTTTATTGACCATTTAAGTGGCATCTATAACCAAGAAATTGCAGCAGAATAACCTCGCCGCCCAGCAATTCAAGTACAGAATGTATTGAGTTGTGAGATTTGTGGGGGTTCGTATTCTTATGAACAATGCCCGAGCACTGCTAGTGGCTCAACAGACGTAAACAATTTGCCTTTGGAACAAGCACAGGCAATAAATAACTTTTCAAGACCTGCACCCAACACTTACTCAAATACATATATTCTTGTGTGGAAGAATCATCCCAACTTGTCTTTGAAAAATAACCAAGGTTTACAACCACAGTATCCACAGTATCAACCTCAACACCCATCTCACCAACCAACTTATGGACTACACTCTAGGCCTTATTAAGATCCAAACCCATGCCCATCTCATCCACTGCCACATCCTCCAATGAACTCTCCAACAACTCAACCTGACCAGCTGAATCAATTTATGATAGAGACAAGGTCTTCAATCAGGAATTTGGAGACACGAATGGATCAATTGGCCAAACTACTTTCTAGTAGACCGCAAGGGAATTTTCCTAGTTCCACAGAGGTAAATCCCAAAGATCAATGTCAAGCTATCACTTTGGGGAGTGGTACTAAGTATGATGGGCCTATGGATGATGACAAGGGAAAGAAGATAGAGGATCAACATGTTACTAGTCCAGCATAAGAGGAGGTTACTAAAGACCTTCCAAAGAAAGAGAAGCTGAAATACACTAAGCCTACACCAAAGATTCCTTATCCTCCATGGTTTCAAAAGGCCAATCTTGAAAAAAAATTCTCCAAATTTCTCGAGGTATTTAAGAAACTTCACATTAAATTCCTTTTACAGAGGCTCTTGAACAAATGCCTAGTTATGTGAAGTTTATGAAAGAGATATTGAGAAGAGAAAAATGGAGGATTATGAAACCATGGCATTGACAGAAGAGTGTAGTGCAATTATTCAAAAGAAATTTCCTCAAAAGTTAAGAGATCCGGGTAGCTTCACTATACCTTGCACCATTGGGAACTTTCATTGTGAGAGGGCTTTATGTGATTTGGGTGCAAGCATTAATTTAATGTTGATGTTCGTATTTAGAAGACTTGGTTTGGGGGAAGCTAAACCCATTATTGTTACTGTTCAATTGGTTGACCATTCATTAACACATCCCCGAGGTATTATTGAAGACGTTCTTGTCAAAGTGGACAAGTTCATTTTTCCCGCTGATTTTATTGTTCTTGATATGGAGGAAGATGAAGATGTGCCTATTATATTGGGAAGACCATTTTTAGCCATGGGTCAAGCTTTGATAGATGTCCAGAAGGGTGAGTTAAGGCTCAGAGTACAAGGTGATGAGGTAGTTTTTAATGTGCTTTAAAGCCTTGAAATATCCTTCAGCTAGTGACAGTTGTTTCAGTGTTAGTGTATTGGAGGAACAAGAGGAAATGGTCAAGTCTATTGAGGATCCACTTGAGTTGAGTTTGGTTGCAAGTCCAAAAGAGTGTGATGGTACTGAATCCAGCAAATATGTTAAGTGGTTGAACTCATCAGGGCAAATTTATAAAAAGAAATATGAGGAATTGGGGCAAGTGCTTGAGAGACTGCTTCCATCTATTGAGAACCCACTAGTTCTTGAGTTAAAGACATTGTCGAATCACCTTAGGTATGCATATATGGGTGAGAACAACACACTTCCAATTATTATTTCAGCTTCGTTGTCTCTAATTGAAGAAGAGAAGCTACTTAAGGTGTTGAGGGCTCACAAGCTAGCAATTGGGTGGACTTTGGCAGATATCAATAGTATAAGCCCTTCAACAGTGATGCACCATATATTAATGGAGGAAGATAGTAAGCCTAGTATCGATGCTCAAAGGAGGCTTAATCCTTCAATGAAGGAGGTGGTAAGAAAGGAAATCCTCAAATGGTTGGATGCAGGGGTGATTTACCCAATATTTGACAGTGCATGGGTTAGTCCTGTTCAGGTAGTCCAGAAGAAAGGTGGCATGATGGTGATTAAGAACGATAATAATGAACTGATTCCAACTCGTACTATGACGGGGTGGAGAATATGTATAGACTACATTGAATAAGGAAACAAGGAAGGACCATTTCCCCTTGCCTTTTGTAGATCAGATGTTGGACAGATTGGCAGGCCATCCTCATTACTGTTTCTTGGATGGGTATTCGGGGTACCATCAAATTCCCATAGAACCGGAGGATCAAGAAAAGGCCACCTTCACGTGCCCTTATGGAACATTTGCATTTTAGAGAATGTCGTTTGGGTTATGTAATGCTCCAGCAACATTTCAGAGATGTATGATGTCTATCTTCTCAGACATGGTGGAAAAAGGTATAGAGATATTCATGGATGACTTTTCAGTCTTTGGGGCCTCTTTTGATGGATGTTTGCCTAATTTGGAGAGGGTTTTGAAAAGATGTGAGGAGTCAAATTTAATATTAGATTGGGAGAAATGTCACTTTATGGTGATATAAGAAATAATCTTGAGCCACAAAATTTCCTGCCATGGTATTGAGGTAGACAGGGCAAAGATATCTACAATAGAAAACTTACCCCCACTGGTGTCTGTTAATGGAGTTCGTAGTTTTTTGGGCCATGCTGGATTTTATAAGAGATTTATAAAGGGATTTTCGAATATTTCAAAGCCCTTATCCACTCTACTTATGAATGGTGTGGTGTTTGACTTTGATGCTGAATGTGTAAGGGCATTTAACACGCTGAAGGAGAAATTGGTATCTGCTCCTATTATTGTATCACTGAGTTGGGAACTTCCTTTTGAATTGATGTGCGATGTGAGCGATTATGCAGTAGGAGCGGTTATGGGACAACGAGTTGACAAGGTATTTCGAACGATTTATTATGCTAGTCGAACCTTGAATGATGCATAATTAAATTATGCAACCACTAAGAAGGAATTACTTGCAATTGTCTTTGCGTTCGATAAGTTCAGGCCATATTTAATTGGTAATAAGGTGATTGTCTACACATATCATTCTACTATTAAGTACCTTGTGACCAAGAAGGATGCCAAACCCTGCTTGATTCGATGGGTCCTATTATTGCAAGAGTTTGATATGGAAATTCGTGACAAAAAGGGGACAGGAAATCTAGTTGCAGATCATTTATCTAGATTGGAAAAAGGATAAGAGCCTAATGAAAAAGAGGAACAAATTGATGAAAACATTTAAGATGAACAACTATTTTCCATTGAAAGTGAAGAAAAGCTAACGTGGTTTGCGGATTATGTCAATTATTTGGTAGCTAAAGTTGTGCCTCCGGACATGTCAAGGCAACAACTTAAAAAGTTCTATTCGAAAGTCAAGCATTATTATTGGGATGAACCCATTCTCTTTTGCCATTGTGTTGATCAAGTAATTAGAAGATGTGTCCCAGAAGAGGAGATGATTTCAAGTCTTACTCATTGCCATACTTTACATTGTGGCAGTTACATTGGAGGAACAAGGACAACAACAAAAGTTTTGCAATTTGGGTTTTATTGGCCTACGTTATTTAAAGATGCTAGTGCCTTTTCCAAGAGTTGTGATCATTGCCAAATTACCGATAACATATCAAGAAGAGATGAAATTCCTATGACTGGAATTCTAGAAATAGAGCTGTTCGATGTGTGGGGAATAGATTTTATGGGGCCTTTCGCATCATCTTATAATAACAAGTATATTTTGTAGACAGTAGATTATATTTCTAAATGGGTGGAAGCTGCAGCAACTCCTACTTGTGATGGTAAAGAGGTACTTTAATTCCTTCATAAAAATATTTTTGCAACAAGTCATTCACTGCTCTATGCGCTCATTATATTTTTGTGTAGTCACTTGGATTTATATTTAATTTTATTATGATGTTCTATTGATTCTTCTTCTTTATTCTAATCTATATAATGTTTTCCTAATGCTCGTAAATACCTGATCAATATTTGCTTGATTGATGATTTTGATTCAAAATTCGAAAGATGCGAATTGAATATGCTATCATTATATAGACATAGGTTACATATTGGACGAGATTACCTATATGACTTGTGTAGCAATTAGGTTACAATTCTTAATGCCTGCTATGTGTTTAAGTTTATCATAGAGATGTAGAAAACCTGCATATAGGTTGAGATCTTATATCTTGATAAAGAATAGGAATCAATTTTTGTAAACCTACTATTAGAATAGGAATAAGAGATTTAGAACTGATTAGTAAAATTAATAGAATGAAAAGTTGATGAATTTAATACCCTGGGTTTTTAATTATTAATTTTTTTTCTTATTGCAAAGTTTATTTTAATTTAAAGTCTTAGTTTAATAATCACTCTATTTTCGACAACCAAATAGAATTTTAAAAGCAATTATTGGTAATTGGTTGATAGTCCTTCTGGGAACGATACTTTACTTACTATTTTATTACTTGAATCGATTGTGTATACTTGCACATCATATTTTACCGATCAAAATATTGTATATGTCGCAGTGAACATGTTTGGTGGTTTGATTTTGGGAAAAATGAGGTTTTGATAGGGAAATTATAAAGGTTTTTGGTTTGAAAACGTTGAAGATTTCTGGGTATTTGGGTTTGAGACATGGCCCTATTCTTCAGGCACCATGGCCCGTGTGTGGGAGAAGGCCCTGGGGGTCCCTAACGTAGCTCAGGCGCCGCGGTGTAGGATAGGGCGCGTCGTTGCCCACATCCCCTAGAAGAGAGAGCCTTAGGGCTCTCTAACTTGTAGCGCTCCATGACCCTTAGGTCCTGGGCCACAGGATTAATTGAGAGAAATAACCAAACTAGGTTTTCAGGCTCGAGAACTCAAACCTAAGTGCCCAGGAAGGATTCTACTACCCGGATTAGTAGGATTTGGGGTCCCGGAGGCTAGTATGTGATTCTAAAGCTTTAAATTTGTTTAGGTTGTAATGGTTATCCATTATCACTGTGTGACTAGGATTACCACTAAGGATTGGGATTGAGGATCATGCTCGGGACCCTCTTACATCTTCATCTCGGGACTCGAGGTAAGAAAACTACACTTGGGTCGTGAATATGTCTGTATATGAGAATATCTAGTTAGGCATGCTTGTATAGGTTGCCTTTGATTGCCTGATGTGCAATGCATATTTGTGAGGATATCTATTTTGAAGGCCGGCCTAAGGGTGCCAGGGACTGATAATAAGCATACAGAATGCAACCTGGCCTAAGCGTGCCGAGGTCCGCTATCAGACAAGAGGACTTGGCCTAAGGGCATTAGGCCTGACTATTATACAATAAACAGAAGTGTTGCTTGCACTTAACTAATCTATTGATTGATGCGAATGGTTTGTGTGTTTGTTTGAGCTGAACACTTTTGCTAAGCTTATTACTTATATTTTGGTGTTGATTGAACTTATGGATCTAAGTTTATTATGCATATATTTTTGTTTATTTGTGCTTGTTGAATTAAGTTTTCTTGCTGAGCCTTGTCTCACGAATGGTATGTGGTGCAAGTAAGGGCAAAGGAAAGCTGGACCAGCCGTGAGTTGGAGAGCTTTAGGGGAGGTGTGTACATCACCAAGTGCTCGACCGCCACGGCCGAGGGATTGACAGAAACTAGAACCAAAATTATATTTTTCCATTTAAGCTGGCTTTTGTTGTAACTATTTTGAGGGTTGTAATTGCCTTGTAAACATCTTCTTGGGATCCCGTGCACAAACTCTTATTTTTAATGAAAGTCAACTATTTTATGATCAAAATATTTTAACCCTCATCCGTTAATTACCTTAGTAACACCTTTATGTCCAAACGACTTGAATAACAAGTCCTGCACTATTTAAAATACAAAGTGTAATGATCTTGGCTATCCAGCGCATTACACTCGGATTCCTCCAAAATAATTGCAATCACTGCAGTCTTAATTCATCACTCGTCTCCCTATAACTCTTCATCCATTGCTCATGAATCCATTTCGTATACTCATTTGTTCTTGTTTGGTCCTCTTGACTATGTGCTCCTCATATTATATTCGTTAGAAGTGAAATCTTGATGATCTCGTGCAATCCTTTCATATGTTCGTATCCTCCGTCATGCCATGTGAAAAAAATGACACCTCCATTTCTTGAGCATCCTTCATGTGGTCGTATCGATTGTTTCATGCAGTAAGCTATCGCATTGTACATTATGTAGTGATCCCACTCTCTTGTGTCAATTCGTTGTTGTCCTTGTCTAATTTGCTTCATTCACCTATGGTTGTCCGCCAATCTTCTTCCCAGTGAGTGCTTCACACTTTCTTGTCATCCTTATCATTATTTCAAATTAGAAGTGTTCAATCCACTTTCATACTTAATGTCATTCTTCATTGATTGGTCATCTCACTTCTCACTGTGCGAACTCCTTTAATACGAAGAATCACTATCGCTATGGGATTTATTCCACTGACTCTCATCACATCCGATCTTTGCTTGATATTCCACAAAATTTTGGGTCATCTTTGTTCTCATAACTTTGTGGTGCATTTCTTTAAAAGTGTAAGCTCTTCCCACTCCATCATTTCTTCAACATCCCAGTTTTTAGCTTCTTCTGCAGAGCCGAACTTAATCAATAACTTTGTTCCTTAACATCACCAAATCCTTTATGATTCTTGGCTCACTGCCTATCTTGAATCAACCGGCTCTGATAGTCATACTCGATGTATTCATCCAACATACTCTAGAAAAACCTTCCAAATAAAGCTCCGAGCTTGCTAAATAATACCTCTTAAACTCCACATGAAAATACTTATACCATGTAATTGTTGGCTTCCCATTCGCTTTTCGTGTTGTATCAAAGCTTGAACCAACATCATTTATAGATAAAACATCTTTTTCTATTGTATGCTTGATTAGGATTTTTTTTCTCCTATCAGCTAGTCCTTATGTCACTAATGCATTATTGCCATCTAGCCAACCTATCCCTCATCTACCAACAACTCGACTTCTTCTTGATCATTGGATATCATTGAATTTAAAACTGTAATGAGTCCCATTCTATAATCCATGTGGCTAGCATAATATCAAGGGCGTTTCAATCATGGTTTACCTATGCCCGAGGATTAACTCGCCTAAGATGATTCCACCTTTCATCCAAAGCCCTAATCGTTCCTTAACATCATAACAACATCCCTTCTTCCTCAGGAAGAGCTAACTGATCACCTTTGTCTATCTCTTTTGGCTAACTCCTTCTAACCAAGACATGATGAACGGAACACAGCATGACTTCAAAAGTTGTTGACAACCAACAATCAAACATACAAAATAATCTACCAACAAACTACAGAAAAGCTAGTGTCACAACAAAAAACAATATAAATGCAAATTCATATATAGCACATATAACACACATACTAAAACACATCATAAGTGTAGGGCGATAAAAGATTACGCCCATCATCAAACCATTTCGTCAACGTGGGACCTAGTGGCCTCGCCACACAATACACATGCTTAATTTCCTTTTAACATCACCTAGTGCATTTTTATCCATTAAATACTTACAAGTTGGCTCTTACGACCACCCAAGCCAAAGACAACGTGTTACTGTAACAAGTATTTCTTATAGTGTATCCTTAGTCTACCATACTGAATCACCTTAGGCCATTTCACTCAATAACGAAAAAATTGGTTTCCTAGTACTTTTCTTGTCATATCTCATGTACATAATCAAACTAAATCCCATAAACAAGTCAAATCCTTATCCTTGGAACAATCTCGTAAAGTCTTACCACTCTCATAGACATGCTACCCATAACCATACCATGACAACATACATTTTGACACTATATTTCTATACTTATATCGTTTTGAATTACGACTTAACTATGACATTCCAGTTATAGAACATAACTTCTTATCTCACTAACTGATACAACATATATATAATAAACCATAAAACCATCACGATAATGCCTAAAAAATAACACACAATGCAGCAGTGCATTGAAGGTAGCATGGAGTGTTGAACGTAATGTGACGCGTTAAACATAGCATGACACATTAAATGTAGCATGAAGAGTTAAATGCAATGCCACTCAACCCTATTCCATAATCACAATACCCAATATTTCTTACATGTGGCTTCCAATCACACTAGCCCAGACCATAATAAAAACATACAACTTATTAAGTCTACCTTTACTAAATCTGTATTGACATGTTGTAGCAAAGCGTAAAAAAATCTAAAGAAAATAGCAAACTTAAGAACTAAAACTTACAGTGCGATGAGTCAAGTCTTCTCGATTTTCATGTGCATATCGTGAGGGTATACAGGAATGTTACATCAATTCTCTAATACCAAATGTAACAACCAAACATAACTAATTAATTTAATACAAAACATTTATCGAAGCTCATTTGAAAACAAGAATGAATTAAATTCCTTTTACAAATCATGCACTCGAGATCTCGTTATTTAAAATAAACCATCTTTTACATGCATATCATAGGTTAAAGTACAAGTTATTAAAACTTAACAAATAACCATGACTTGAAAACATTTAAAACCATGCATAAGTAGCGACCCCTTTGACCATCAGTTCAACTGATCACGACATGCACACATCTGACCGAGCCTGCAACAATTCATCGCCTCACCAACTATGCTTATGCCTTTACCTGCAACACAAAGTACCCGTGAGCATACGCCCAACAAGAAGAGCTATATAGGACACAATCCTCAAAGCTCAACAATATGAGATGTAAAATATAAAACATAGACATAAACTAATTCATATATTCACAACCTAAAACTTATACTATTCCTAACTTATACCCTTACATACATTATAAAGTTCAACAATAATTCATATTGTATCGTATCATTCTCGTAGCATAACTTTACATACCATAGCATAACATAACATACAATAATCATATCATAAAACAATCATAACACGTATTACTGGTGTCGTTCCAGTCGTAAACTAGTGTTGATCTGGTTATTTGTGCAACCGAGCATGAATTAACATAAACATGCATTTTCATAACATAAGCATGCAATTTTTCGTAAAATGAGCATGCATTTTCATGTCGTAAGCATGCCACACAAACATACAAAATATTCACACATAACACAGGCACACACAATATGCATAACCTATAATATACATCATAGCACAACCCATAACATAATTCATATCATAGTTTATAGCATAATTTATAATATAATCCATTGCATAGTTTATAACATAATTCCTAACATAATTCGTAATATAATTCATAGCATAACTTATAACATAATTTATAATATAACATACAAAGTTTATCACACTTAAGTATGTCAAGCATACACCCTGCGTGAAGATGTCCACTATTCTTACCTCAAGTTCAAGCAGCAACAATATTTCCGTTTCCTTCAAGTATCCTTACTGAGCCCTAGTCACAACATATAATTATTTACTTTAAAAAGAAACTTATAACTAAACCCAATATCATGCAATTACTCTTACTCTTTCTAAGACCCAAACCACTCTAAGGTCTATTTAAGAAATTCTTAAAAATCTAAAAATGTCCCCAAGAAATTAGGGAGGAAGTCTGAAATGAACCCCATCCAAATGGCTTCAAAATGGCCTAAAATAACCAAAAATATGCCCTTGATGTTGCCAAGCATAGCAGTGCTATCATTTGGGTGATGGGGCGCTAATTAAAAACAAAATATGGTGGCGTCGGGCATAGCAGTGCTCCCACATGGCGCTGGGGCGCTACTTCGAAATCTGCTCGCCGACTCGACTTCGAACAACCATAACTTTCTCAATTTAAATATATTTTTGATGATTCTTTTTTGTTTTTTCTTGTCTTGAATCCCTCTATATCATCATACAATTTTTAAAGACCAATAAAATACCATAAAATAATTTGAAAACTCTAACTTCATAACCCTAATTTGTATCATGCGAAAAAACTCTAAGTTATGAACATATATCACAAAACCAGTCCTCATAGCATCATCAATTCTTCCATAGCATGTTTATAACATTAAAACATATTCATAAATAGCCCAACATGAAATTCTAACAATTAATTCATAGCATCTGCCCTTAAACCCCATGAACAATCATAAATATGACCTAGATTGTAAAGAGTAAAAATATATTACCTTCAAGTTGATTCTTAGTTCTCCATCTTTCTAGACCTCAACCTTAGAGAGAATCCTTGCGTTGATCGGTACAGTGACTGACAATAATACAATAGATTTAATCTAATTTTAATTTAGTATGTATATACTAACCCTAAAACCAAAAGACCAATTTGCCCTAATTCTAATGCTCTCACAATTAGGATCAAGTCCTTTTTGTAATGTCCCCCTAAACTAATAGTCTTATCTTATTAAAATTACAATCTCTTCGAGAAGATTCATAATTATACTTTAATCCCTAATTTCCAATATCTTTAGTACTTAAGCCCCAGATACTTGAAGGAACCGTATTTTGCCGTTGTCAAACATATACATATCATAATCATGAAACAAATTACATATTATCATGAAATTTAAAAGAAAAAAATTGCACATAAGCATCAACATAAATGACCAAATTTCCCTCACAGGCCAAATTACCGAAATACCCATAAATGCAAAGGCAAATATTACAAATGAAGTTATTGTTCAAAGGATGAAAATGGAGGAGGATAAAGTCATATATTCAGGCCGAACTCTCAATATGCTCTTCAATCGAATTTTTGTTCTCTACACCAACACTAGTGGTGCAAAAAACATTTAGGATACTCTTGAGAATAAGTATTGTTGTACCTAAAAAACACAGGCTGGCATGTCCTATTCACGGTACAGCTGGCAAGCATTTAATGAAGATTATTCAATCCCAAGAACACATTACAGGTTCTGAAATGACTAGTTTGAGTCAAGCCCAAGTCAACTAGACATCAAGGAGATCGCCTAGCCGAGTCAACTAAAAAATTAGGGAGATTTCCTAGCTGGGTCAACTAGACATCAAGGAGATAGCCTAGCAGGATCTTTAGGTCGCATGGTCACATCTTAGTCTAGCCTAGAAACCTCTAGCTCACGCAGTGTGCATTCAACTCACCGTCGACGCTTGGAATATACATACTTGAATTATTGAAGACCCCGGGACGTTATATGCATAATTAATATATTGTTACCCCTGTCTGATAAACGTATAATATCCGGCAGATAATGTATTTATTTCATTTACTCATACATTTTGGAGTTACCTAGTCTTGTAAGTTACACACCATTGAAAAATCACCTAAATCTATTCTTTGAACCCCTATAAGTAGAGAGGGTTCAAAGAGAAAACTTTGTATGCCAAAATTCTGCATAAATTGTCATAAAAAATTCCATAAGAGAAAACTAGCAATAATATAAATTCATGGACAAGGTGGATTTTAACCACTGAACCACGTAAAGTTCTTGGTATTTTTCTTTATAAGGTTTAGATTGAACTTAATTTCCATCATCGAATTTCTTAATTCACTGTTGGCGAAAAATTGTGTCAACAAGTACAAAAAGGGAAAAGGAAGGTAATAAGAAATTCTTAATTTATCAATATATGGACTTTAAGTTGTTGTGAATAAATTTACTTTTAAGATTTTTCTACTAGAGGCATTTATTGTGGGAATACTTATAAATGATCTTATTTATTTTTATGCAAATCATATATTAAACAAATGAATATAAGAAAACCTAGAATATGTTTCTATAATTGAATTTAGACAGAGATAATAATAAGAACACTTGCATTATATGTAGCGGAATGAATAAGTCATTTCTTCAATTTCTCTAACCCTTGTATCCTTTCTGTAGTAGGGTATCACCAAGAAACTGAACCGATCTTGTAATTTCTTCACTGTCTTCCAAAGTATCCATAGAATCACCTAGACTAGAGTGGGTTATTCTCAACACATGAGATAGATACAAAGAGAAGAAGAGGAGAGAATATAGAGGCTTAGAAAAGGACTTTTGTTGTAGAGAGAGTTTAAAACCCTAAAGCATCAAAACTAGATCTTCGGATCATCTAGATCTTTTGCTATAGAGGTTTAGAGAAGGACTTTTGCTATAGAGGGAGTCTAAAACCCTAAAGCATCAAAACTAGATCTTCTGGTCATTTGTTCATCTCTACATCTCTTGATTTCAACTCTCACTTAACATTCCTTTTATAGGCTCAATTATGTCACTTAATTAATTAATTAATAAATAAAATAATAGGTAATATCAGCCATTAGGTCAAAATTCTCATGGGCTTTAGGCCCGTGAAATTTCCCATTTAAGTATAAGCCCGTTGGACTTAAAATCAAGGCTTGTATTATTTTCTATTGATTATTAATTAAATAATTATTTAAATCCTTTATCAAATTAATTATTTATAATTTGAACCTTGATTTAAACTTATTTATTAATTTAGACACCAATTTATCTTAATTAATAAATCAACCCTAAAATTTCTTTTCTTCTCTAAATTGCATAACTTTGTGAAACTATCCAAAATTGACCTGGTCAACTTTGATAATTCTAATTGATAATTTAATTAATTAATTGAGAATATCTAGATGATTTTATCCGAGGTACAGTGGGGAACATGGGCCTATGAAATCAAGCTCCAATAAGTTATCATAAATTTAACAAATAAATTTACTAACTTATCAATTCCTCGTGACTCCACTAAAGACTCAGAATTGTACTATTGAATTCATAGAACACTCTATAAGCAATATAGATACGCTATTAATTATCTATTGTTACAACCATAATTATTACTCAATCCTCTATAGACGGTCTACAATGAGATGGGACTAAAATAACGTTTTACCCCTCATTGTATTTTATCCTTAAAACACTTAGTTCCTTGTAAATGATATTTCAGTAAACTAATATTAATTACTAAAATGAGATCTTTATCATTTAGCACCTTGAACCAAACTAAAAGGAAACCATCGTTTACTTATACATCAGAAGCTATAGATGTTTATATGCATGACTAACACTCCTACTCAATTATACTACCAAGTTCGCAAGATGTAAGTATGGGCTAGTCCGTAGGGTAAGCTGGTAATGAACAAGTCAAAGAACTCAAATAATACAATCAGTTAGAATACTAACTACTCATGATTGAGATTGAATTGAACTATGGTTAACTATATGATATGACTAGAATAGATAATAACGGTATGTTTACTTATCCTATCTACTTTCAACATCGGTCTAGTCCGATGTAACAAATAGATCTGATCTTTATCTACTATGCTAATGTTTTGGAAAGAACATAACACTACAATGTGTAAGTAGATTATATCGTAGATTAGCAAGTCAGTGTAAATCCTGTGCACTGAATAATCTTAGGACTAACTTATTTTTGTACATATAATCATATTTATATTCTACTGTGATTACGTTACTATAAATATGAATAGCTATATGCTCGGGATTTAATAGAAGTTTATATTATAATCATGAAAATAAAAAAATGTGAGCAAAGTGATTGACCAAGCCAAAAAAAATGATTTTTATTCTTTTATTGATAATAAAATGATATTACAAAGAAATTGAGTATTAATTAGGGTATAAAACCCCAACATTTATTGTTAGTGAAATTATAAACAAATCATCTCAAAGTTTGAGGGGATATAGAAAGAAAGTTCTCCACTAAAATGAGGAGATCTATTTGGAAGAGATTCTCAAACACTTGAAAATTGATGATGAATCTCACTCAAGAGAGAAAAGTGAGAATAAGTCCAATAGAGAGGCTTCTAAAGCTGATGGGTTGGATACTCCCAAATCCTCTTAAACCTCTCAACCTAAAAGTAAAAGCTTCAAGAAGCCTCATGGAAAAAGTGACAACCCCTTGCCCCTAAGAAGAATAAAAGTTAATTCAAAGGCAATAATGGCCCTTATTTTGTATATGGAAAGAGAAAGAGTGGCCACTATGCTAAAGAATGTAGATTCCGCAAGAATCAAAATGGGGGCAAGGTGAATGCAAGAAATACTGAGATTGTTACAACTCTAAAAGAGGTAATTCAATCAATGGCAAGGTTTAAGGATGTCCCATGACACTTGTGCCACCATCCATGTTGCCTACGATAAAACCTTATTCAAGACCCTTAATGAAACCAAGGAAAGCCATGGAATAAAAATGGGAAATGGAAAGACGTCTAAGGTTGAAGGAAATGGCACCATTACGTTGATCTTCTCCTCTGGCAAGAAAATGGTTCCCACATATGTTCTATATGTCCTCAACATGAATAAAGATCTTGTAAGTGGTGACTTATTATTGAAACTGGGCATCAAAGCAGTGTTTGAGTTCGACAATCTATTTTTTTCAAAGGATGGGAACTTTTTAGGAAAATGGCACTCTCGCGAAGGCATGGTTGAACTTTGTACCATTGATAACAATTCTTTGGATAATAAGACTTTCAATTCTTTTTGTATGATTAACTCAAACTCTATTTTATTATGGCATAATAGACATGTTCATATGGGTTATAACACTATTAAAAGAGTTGTTAAATATGGCATGATAAATTGTGGTGTTAGTATTATTGATAAATATGAATTATGTATTAAATCTAAAATAGTTAAGAAACATTTTCCTAGTGTTAATAAAAGTAAAAGTTGCTTGACTTGATTCATAGTGACTTGTGTGAATTGAGTGACATGTTAACTCGAGGTGGAAATAGATTTTTCTTTGACTTTCATAGATGATTGCGCTAGGTTCACATATGTATCTCTACTTAAGAGTATGGATGAAACTTTTAATGCTTTTAAGATATACAAAGCTGAAATAGAGAATCAATTAGAAAAGAAAATAAAGGTTCTTAGAAGTGATAGGGACAGTGAATGCTTCTCCAATTAATTTAACATATTTGTTAAAGAACATGGTACTATACATGAATGAACAACACCACACACTCCACAATAAAATGAGAAAACTAAAAGAAAGAATAAAACTTTCTTTGAAATGATAATGCTATACTATTACATGCTAAGTTGAACTATAACTTGTGGGGTGGAGCATTACTTGTGACATGCCATATTACTAATTGAATTCCTATATAAAAAAAGAATAATATCTCTCCATATGAGATATGAAAAATAAGAAAACTTAATATAGATTATTTTAAAGTGTGGGGGTACCTAGCTTATTGTAAGACCACGAATCCTAAAAGAGCACGAATCCTAGGGGCATTTGGTTTTTTGGTGGCAATGGATAGACTTAGTCACTTAGAAGCTATCAGAAGCAACCAGATGGCACACAAAACACTTAAGAGCTCTCTTTTCTTCTCTCTCTCTTGTTTCTCTCTTTCCCTTGAGCCTTGAAGCTTGGATTTGGTGAGCTTGGAAGGGATGTAGAGTTGGGGAATTAATCAAAGGCCAGCCTAGGGTCGTAATCTGTAGTGAGGGTAAGTAAATTCCTCTATTCTTATTGAATTTCCAGTTTGGTTTTTGTGTTTTTGAGTTTTGAACTCAAGGATTTGATTTTGAGTTGTGATGGAGTTTTGACTTAGTTGTTGTTTTGGTTGTGTTGTCGTAGGTGTAGTATTGCGGCATAGAGATTCAATGTTGGCTTTAGTTTGTATTTGGGGTGACTTTTGATTGTTTTGGTTTGGGGAAAACGCAAGAAAAGTTCTAGGATTTCTAAGTTCGCGGGACTATTCTTGAGCGTCCCGACCCGCATGAACCTAGAAGGCCTTAGGGGGTTTGCTGAATCACCAAGGTGCTACGGTGCAAGTTAGGGCACGCACGCGACCCATGTCTCCCAGGTTAGAGCCTTGAGCTCTCTGACTTGTGGAGGGTCGCGGCTCATATTGAGAATATTGGCCCATTAAGGGTTTTGAGCTCGGGAACTCAAATCTAAAGGATTCTACTACTCGGTTTAGTGGAATTCGAGGTCCCAGAGGCTAGTTATTTATTTTGAAGCCTCTAATTGTTTTAGGTTTTTATAGTTATTTGTTATTACGTTATGACTAGGTTTAACTGCTAAGATCTAGATTAGGGATCTTGCTCGGGATCGCCTGCTGCTGTCAGCTCGGGACTCAAGGTAAGAAAACAGCCTATGCTCATAGAGCTATATTGTGCATAGTGTTATGTGTAATTTTTTGTAACTATTACATCATACATGTGTTTGTGATGGATCGGCAAAGTTCGGGATCGACAAAGGCCGGGAGTGGCAAAGGCTGGGATCAGAAAGGGTCAGGAACAACAAAGGCCGGGAGCGGCAAAGGCCGAGATCGACATTAAGCATGCTGAATGCAAGCCGCTTGTAACGACCCTCCAAACATACAAGACCAAATCATGCGGAAATTTAACATTTCTTACTTTTAACTCATTGTACTGAAAATCCATATAAAAAAAACTTTTAAAAGATCTTGTGCGCACACTTTTAGTTTAGTAAACTTAAATACAACCACTCTTCCACAGAGTTATAACAAAACAATTATCCCAAAAGAACTAACAGCTTCCAGCTTTTTCTTTTTAAAATTGTGATCCATCAAAAACCTCCCCAGGTCAGGCCACATGTACATATCCACAAGCAGACTCTGGCGCTCATTGGTCCACTTTGCTTTTGCACTTACCTACAACATGAAACAACTTGGTAAGCAAAAATGCTTAGGGTATTTGATAAATTCTAACCCTACCATACAATTCTCAATAATAGTCCTAACAGAAAATTAAGCACATTGGTTGTGCCCAACAACCATTATTCATACATATCAAAACACCTGCATTCAGAAAAATTCCAGACATTCAAGATATATACCCATATCTGAAATAAATACTCTGGTTGTTTCTAACAACTAAGTTCACACATAGCACGATAACCTGCACTCAGAAAATTCCCAGAACATACAGTATATCACTCATATCATAATATCTTGCACTCAGAAGATTCTCATAATATTCAAATATATTTAACACACATCCGAGCCACAACCCAGTTCCAGTATTTATGTCCTGGCTCCAACCCAGACTATATTACCATTGTCTTGGCTCCAACTCAGACTATATACTTTTACCATGTCCTGGATCCAACCCAGACTATATTACCATTGTCCTGGCTCTAACCTTGACTATATCACCATTGTCCTTGCTCCAACCCAAACTATATTACCATTGTCCTGGCTCCAACCCTGACTATATTACCATTGTCCTGACTCCAATATTACCATTGTCCTTGCTCCAATCTGGAATATATTACCATAGTCCTGGCTCCAACCCTAACTATATTATGCTAAGGTTATGGCTTCAACCCGAACTTACTTACCATTTAACTGCAGAATGCCAAAGCATTGCAAGAGTAGGAATTAAGCATACCCTGGTCTTATGACCCAAACAAATCTAGTGTAATCTACTACTATAAGCACACACTAGTATATTCATGTTGTAGCCAAGAAAGAGAAATGCTAACTTACTTGGAGTCCTTAGCTCCCAGCTGGATCTTTAACACCGCTATTCATTTTCCCCTTTTTACGGTTACTGTAATTAATACATTGTACTCAGATTAAACTATGGCATACTCTTATAGCTAATATTCTATGATAGCTACAAGCAATAAAGTTCTCTTAGAGACTCTATACTATAGCCTCTTATACACCTTATAGTGCATACAGCCGAATTTTGTTTTAGTCTTTACAGTAACATGAGAAAATCAGCCTCACCGCAACACACTCTCCGTGTCGTGCATCTTAATATTCTTTAACTAAAGAACTCTCTTATCAGATAACTCGTATTTTGGTTTTAGGAAAAGGAGTTTTACTCAACTAATAACTTTAGAAAAATACCAACTTGTCGTCCTCTTACGAAAGTTAAACGTTTTCTATCATTTACCAAAATATTGCTTTTTGACCCTTTACAAATAATATCTGACAATGTTATCCCATTCTCTTAAAGGTTCTACAAAACCCAACTCCCGTTCTTACCATTTTTATCCATAACGTAGGATCTCTTCTTATGTGATTTTTGAAAAGAATGGAAATTAGATCCTTAACTTATAAAATGGTAAAAATCAACTCTTAAATTATCTCAAGCTGATTTTGGATTGGTTAAGTCTCCAAATCCTTAGTTATCTTTGCAAATGATTACTTTTTTTCATTTCCAAAACTTTACTTCCACTATTAAATTTAAAGGGGTAAAATCTTCTTTTTAAACTTTTACCCTAAGTTGACATTGGACAAAAACCCTTAAACTATCGTTCATGTATTCTGTGTCCTAAGGACAGGAATTAGGTGAAAGCCTCACGTCAAAACTTGTTTTAGGTTAAGAGAACTAACCTCCCAAAAATTATTTTTCGTTAAGGTTCAAAATTACTACCGTTCAGTTTTTAGGGCAAGTTAGAAAAATTATTTCTCTTAAACCATGACACATTTTTCTATTAAATTTTACAGGAGCCTTTAAAAATATCCTAACTAATTCCCTTCAAAATTTCATAGTTTTTGAGATGGCAAAACCCATTCAACTTTTTAAAGAAATCTGGGTAGTGCCTGCTGCCCAGAAGTTTTTCCAAGATTTTAAGGTAACTTTGAAAAATTATTTCTCCTATACCGTAGCCCAGATCTTTCTAAAAGTTTACAGGGATATTTTTACATGTCTAAATTAGGTTCCTTAAAATTTTTATAATTTTTAGAATAATAACACTTATCAAAATGTTTAAATCAATCTGGGCAGTGCTTGCTGCCCAGAAGTTTTGTTTCCAGATTCTAGGGAAAACTTTGAAAATTCATATCTCTTATACCTTAACATATTTTCCTCTAAAATTTTACAGTGACACATATAAATGTTTAAAATAAAACCCTACCAAATTTCATAGCTTTTTTATTAATAAAACCTATTCAAAAGGCAAAACAATCTGGGCAGTGCATGCTTCCCTGAAATTTTCCAGATTTACATCAAAATGCCAAAACGTTCATAACTTGGGTTTAAAAATACCTTTTTATGATTTTCCAAAGCCTATCGTCAAGTACTCACAAGGAACTATGAGACTACACAAAATATTTTTCACAAAAAGTGAGAGAGAGTAGGGTACGATATGACCCGTCGGAAGTCAGACCACGAATTCTTGGCAGCATGCATTTTCATACAACTTAGCAACACTAAGCACATCTAGCATAACCCTAGCCACATGCATGCATGCAAATTATCAAATCAAAAAATTTAACCCTCAAGCATAAAATAAACTATAAAGACCAATATAATAGTCTATACAACCAGATCTACTAATATAAACCAAAAATGCACAAGAACCAACGAAAAAATCTACCTTTGATGGTTCTACATTAGAGATTAGGTTCCCTTAGCTTTTCAAACTTCCTCCTTGTTTTCTATACGCTCAAACCGAGCCCCAATAGTTCCACATAAAGATTTTTAAGAGCATGTAAGGGTAGAATATTTTAGATGAATGGAAAAACATAAAAGCTCTAGAACCCTTACCTTTGTTTTCAGTAGATCACCAAAATTCTTCAAACTTTGAGATTCTCCTAGAACCACCTCTCTTGAACCCTAGAACCACCTCTCTTCAACCCTAGAATACAAGATCCATGCAATGAATGGGCATTAGATCTCATGCATGCATATCCACCCCTTAGGGCTTCAGATTTCAAGAAGAAGGGAAACAAAGTGACAAGGTTTCAGACTTACTTGTACACTAGTCTTCCTTGAGCTTCTCTTTCCTTTAATGGAGAGTGAGTGTCTAAGCTTAAGGAGGGGAAGGAAATGCATCAATGGAGGCTTGGGGAAGCTCTTGGTTTTGGGAGGGTTGATGGGAAGAGAGAAGCTTTTTTGAGAATAAATGGGTTGAGAGAAAGTGAATTCTTTTGTGAAAAAAAAAAAGATTAAGGAAAATAATGTGGCAGAGCACTAATCATTAGGGTAGTCTCTTGATCTTCCCTAGGGTAGACTCCTAGACACTTGAGTACACTAGGGCAGAGCCTAGCCGCCCATCACACCCTATCTCCTCCCTGGGAAAAGACTTTTATGCCCTTGCCTATTTTTACCTCACTTTAAGGTACTTAAGGGCCCTTTTGGTAATTTCAATCTCTAAAATTCCCTAAATTTTTACCCTATAGTTTTTAAATATATCCAAGCTTAATTAATTAAGTTAAATGTGACCAAAAAAATAAAATTTGTCACATATCATAATTTTGGTAATTTTATCAAATTGACCAAAATGTCTTTAGTGGCTCGAGCAAGAAATTTTCATTCTTAAGCCTGGTCGATTGGAATTAAATCATCAATCAATTTTTCTTAAATTTATTGGCTTGACTATACAGTCCCAGTTGCCAAATATTTTTATGCCATAGTATTCCTCATTTTACCAAATCAAAGATTTTTCTGTTATTAGGGTTTGCCCCTCGGTCCAAGATTAATTTTCTTTGAATAGGCCTAAACCCTTTACCAAATTAGCACAAAAGCTATAAAATTCATGAAATAACATAATTTCAAATAATATTATTTATCAAAATAATATTTCACATAATTCTTCATCAGCTACTAGCTGGTGTTCCAAACATGGGATGTTACATCGCCAAGGCAAGATCCTCTAAGGGTGTCATACTCACCCGCTCGGTTAAGACCGTGAACTTGGTGCCTGGTAACGCACCCTAATCGGTGTAGGCCGCTGTTGTGAATTCTTATAGAAACTTGTAGATTGTTTGTTTTGTCTAATTAGTTATGCATCTGTTGAAATAAATTATAATATGTTGTGTTTTGATGTGATGTTTTCTTGCTGGGCCTCGGCTCGCGGGTGCTCTATGGTGTAGGTAAGGGCAAGGAAAAGGTTGACCAATCGTTGGAGGGCATGGAGCGGTGTGTACATGTTTAGCCTACCTGGCCACCACGACTGGGGTAGTTTTAAGGAACGCTTTGTAAATGACCAATTTTGTCGCCTAGGTCGACTGTATAAAGAATTTTGAGTTATAAATATGTATTAAAAAACATTTTGGGATCCCATGTAATTTTTCTATAATTTTAATAAATGTTTAAACCTTTTTTTTATGAAAGTTTTATTAAATGAATCTTTATTTTAACTTAATCACATTTTTGGGGTTAAAACCTCGAATAGCAAGTTAACTGCACATTTTAAAATCACGTGGTAACGAATCTAAGGTAGTAGGGTGTTACAACTTGGTATCAGAGCGCGCCAAGGTTTATGGTTCCTGGAGATTAATTGAACATGTACGCTCGTCGCCAGAGACATGCTCGACTGAGGGTTGGTTGGTATTAAGTGAAATATTTGTCTAATTGCTTATTTGAATTGCCTTGTTAATATAGAGAGCATGAACATTATAGACTTGTATCTTGGTGTGCTTATTGTATGTGGCTATTATGTTGTTTGGCCCTGCTCGTGGAATAGTTCTAGAAATTAATATCATGCCTAACAGGTTAATTCATTGACTACAGAAAAATTCTGAAGTTATGTATCCAAGGCAGTCAATTGGACCAGGCATGGGTTATATTGGGGTTGTGGATGGTAGTCAGGGACAGAATCCTCCATCTGCCCCTGAGAATTGACACCAGATGTTTGCTGGCATGCAAGCAAGACTGGAAAAATCAGGAGGAAGAGATTAGGTGGTTGAGATAGCGAGTTCTGTCAAGGAACGTTGCTCCACATGTTTTGAAAACAATGACACCAGTTTCGGTTCAACCTGAGGGTGGAAACAGATGGGAACTACTGTATGAAAGATTCCAAAAGCATTATCCTCCAGTTTTTTATGGAGGCTTGGATTCGTTCAGAGCTGAATAGTGGATGGGCATGATTAGCTCCATCCTATACTACATGGGAGTGGTAGGCAATGATAGAGTGGCTTGTGCCACGCACATGTTGCGAGAGGATGCCCGAACATGGTGGGAAGTTGTATCCCAGACCCAGAATGTTGTCGTGATGGGTTGGGAGGAATTCAAACAATTGTTTAACGAGAGGTATTACTGTGATGCAATTCAATTTGCAAAGACCAATGAGTTGATGAACATGGTCTAGGGTAGTAAGATAGGGACAAAGTATGTCAGTGAATTTGATGGGTTGGCCAAATTCGCTTTTGATTTGGCACAAACAGATGTGGCCCGGAAGGAGCGATTCATTCGAGGGTTGAACTCTAGGGTAGCCCAGAGAGTTAGGATTACTCTAGTATATGAGATTTCTACCTACGTTCAAGTGGTAGGGAAGGCCCTTGCTATAGAGGATGCAGGAGATGAGACATGGAGTCAGAGTGTCATAGGGCAGGAAGCTCAAGCAATGGTATACCCCTTTGTGGGATCAAGTAGGGGCAGAGGCCCCAATAACATGAAAAGAAAGACCCCTAATAGTTCTACTACTCCTGGTCCTGATAGGAGGGGTCATAGTATTCAGGGTGGCCACCAAAGCAGCCACGAGGTTTGGAGGAGTTATCTAGTATGCGCTAGGTGCAGGAGATGCCATCTAGGAGAGTGGTGAGAGAAGGCATGTTTTCTTTGTGGAATGGTTGGACAATTCAAGAAGGATTGCCCGAGATTAATGAAGGGAGAACCAAGGAGTGCAGAGAGTTTGACCCCAACATGAGTGTTTGTCTCGACACAATTAGAGCCTGAGGCTGGTTCCTCAGAGGAAGCAGGTCAGCTTTCTAGTTCCTGATCTTTTATATTGTGCTGAATAAGTCTGATACTACATATCTCTTAGAAGAGACATATATATGTGGCACATGCAGTGTGATTGTTACTCTATGGGGTTTGGAATTTTAGTGTCTGCCATGGGAAACTGGTAATTTCCAGGAAGTGTGTTAGAGTATTATGGTTAGAAAGCTAGCAATAATACTTAATTGAGATTGTTATATAAGGATCTCGGTATGATCCTGAGTATGGATTAGTGCCAAATAAGAGACAACCATGGACTGTAAGAGAGGATGGCGACTTCCGAGTTTAAAAGGAAAGGGCCCGATTTCATTCACAAGATGCCTAGCTATTGTGGTGAGTACCCCCAGGAATTTTATCAGTTAGACCAGAGGGAAACTAGATCAATTAGTGAGGTTTCAGAGGTGTATAAGGATTCCCGAGGATTGCTATCGCGACTAGGAAATTGAGTTTGCTACGAGATTAAGGAAAGAATAGAACCAGTATCAGAGACATCATGAAGAGTGACGCTAGCTGAGCATAAAGAATTAAAGGTTCAATCAAAGAAGTTCTTTAACTTAAGGGTGATTAGTGGAGCATCTCACCATGGGACATGTCAACGCCATTTGTTAAGGAGAAGACCAAGTCTACAAGAATGTGCATCGCATATGGATACCCAAATAAAGTAATTGTCAATAATAGGTGTCCATTGCAAAGAATGGAGGATTCATTTTCCTGGTTGCAAGGCAGGACAATGCTCTCAAGAATTGACCCTCGATTAGGTTATTATCAGCTGAGGATTAAGAAAAGAGACATTTCAAGAATTTCCACTCACGCCAGGCATGATGTGATGGGTTTTCAGTGAAGGCTTTCGAACTGACCAATGCTCCAGCGGCCCATGTAAACTCAGTAAGTAGAGGGTACAGGAATGGTGTGGACAAGTTGCATTTGTGTCGATCGAGAATATTTTGGACCACTTCCATGCAAGAATAGAACACGAATAACACTTCTGCTTGTACTACTGAGTTGAGGAAGCGGGGATTACAAGTAAGGCTAAAAAAGGGATAAGTTCTGATTTCACTAGATGATATTCAAGGTCACATTATGGGAAGTGATATGATTGCATATGATTCAGTTATGATAGAAGTCGTAAGGTAGTTGTTAAAGGAACACCTTAAGGGTTAAAAGCACGGTGAGACTGGTGAGACACCTCAGCTTTTACTAGAAGCATTTTTGGGGATTGTTATACCCTTGATTAAAGTAACATAGAAACCTAAAGTTTATCTAAATGGATAGTTGTGTGCCAGATTCTCAGAAGTTGAAATAAGGGTTGATTCACACGCCATGGTATTAGGATATGCATGTGATGGACTAGTACAAGAGGATGGTGTGATGGACACTGTCCTTGCATAGAATGTGGAGTATTAGTGTGGTGCGTCAAGGATTTGGGTGTGGCCGTGTGTAAACTGAAAAGGTGATTGTTCGTGCTTCACGGTGGATAAAGGAATACGAGCATAGATGGTCTACATGGGACTTTAAGTTGACAGTAATTCTAGTTAGTTGCGGTTAGGGTGAGGTAACGACCAGGATTTGTATAGAACTTGTGATTGATAATTAGAAAATATACCTCTATGAACAATGAAATACATAAGAAGAAGATCTGGTAGGAATGGTTAAGAATCCTAGCATTTTAGCATGGATACGTTCAGATATGAGGATCGAATAAGTGATCTGATGGGTGTTGGCATCGAGGTAGAGATTCTGGATGAATCTTATACTACCCCTTATGGTTGTTTTATCCAGGAAGTTTGAATAGGCGTTAGGGCCTACAATTTGTATACTGGGAGGCGCACTGTCTAATATTTTAGTAAGTGTGAAATGATAAAAAAAAAAGTCAGAATGGCTTTAATGACTCTGAGGTATCCTAGGGTTAGTATGGAGGGATATAATTACGGACCGTAAGGGTGGATCACCTCAGATTGCAGATGAGATGCGTGGATGCGAAAAAGTTGTGACTTGACATGTTGGGTTAACACACTATGGTTTGTGTGAGTGAGATATCAAAATAGGAAGTGTGTATGAAAGGAGACCGTACGCCCCACTGGACACCAAAGTCGATAATATCAAATTGGGACCCTTTAGTCCCCAGGTTCTGAAAAGGGTCATAGAGGGCGATGAGTATAAGATTGGGATTTTGAATTATTGGTTACCTTCAAATCAACTGACAACTTGAAGGAACAACTCGGACTCTAAGTATTTTCCTTGGAATAACTACAATCCCTTAATTAAATTGCCATGGTACTGTATACCAGTCAACGCCCAAAGAAACTTTGGATAAGATATTGTAAGGTAAGAAAAGAAGATTTTCCCATTTCGGGGAAATGAGATGAAAGGCAGGAAGTATTCTGGTTCAGAATTTGTCTGGAGGACCAATGAAGTCATTAAGGATTGTTAGGGCAGGAGTGTCTACTTTATTGAAAAGACATAATAGTTCGCAAATTTAAACATGGGAATGTGGAGTTCTAGAATTGGAGACTTTTTACTTCTCCGAGTATTGCAGACTAAAAAAGGATAAGATAGTTTGGGAAAGAATGAGGGGTTTTGACTCTAGATTTGATAGATCTGAGAGATCCTAATGAGGATTAGGCCAGGGGCCTATAGATTAGCGTTACCCCAACATGGGTAGAGGCTCCTGTGGTGTTACTGGTGCCAATGTTAAGGGAAGAAGTGTTGAGTATTACTTTTGATTGCATGAAGAAACCTTGGAATTTCAGTGGAATTTATTGTATAAGAAAAGGTCAGAGGGAAATCACAGGGCAAATAACTTGACTCTGAAGTTAGAGCCAGATGTGCGAGATTAGTATCCTAAGATGTTTAAATAAATTTTGAGGACAAAATTTCAATAAGGAAGGGATAGTTGTAACGTCCCAAATTCGCTATTAAGGCTGAGTGCCTTGGTTACTATGCTAGGAGGGCATAATCGAGCTTATCTGTGGAATTAATTTAATATATGTGTGATTATGCGATATAAATGATTTGTGTGGTAATGTGACTATATATACATGTTTAGGTGAATTAAATATGCATGTGGGCCCGTTCTAGTTAGTAAGGGCATGTTTGCAATTTCGGCCCCTTGAGGGTATAAATGTAATTATGTATGTGTTATGAGCGAGTCCCTAGTGTTATGGGGATATATTTGAGATGTGTGGACTGAGGTGAACATAGTGAGCGAATTAGCGGAATAGTCACAACGGGGTCAATACCTGTCTCGGGGCGAGCCTAGGGGTATTTTGGGAACGTAGTAAGTATTCGGGATTTATCAGGTAACAGGTAGTTATTTGGCGATTAATTGGGTATGTCGGGATTTATAGGGATACTTGAGGTTTAGCGGGAAAATGGTGGCAAATGACGGTATCGCCCTTGGAGCATTAAAGAGTAAGGCTTGAAGTTCGGGGCATTTGGTCTTTTGGTGGCAATGGATAGACTTAGTCACTTAGAGCACTCCCATCCGGTGCTCTACTTCATCCTTTAAAATACCTCCCCAAAACACACATTTTTCTATTTTACCTCTAAGTTTTACATTTTACCATACATCAGATTCTCTATTTTTTTCTCTATATCATTTAAATATTATATTTTCAAACATTTTTTATTCATTTAAAATATTTTTTATAACTATCAATAATATCCTAATATATTTTAATATTATAATATTGGGTTAAAGGATGAATAGTGTACATTAAATATAGCTTTGTACTGTAGCTATATCTAAAAATATTTGTAAAATACATCATCCAATGTATCCCCATTTTTGTTAGTTTTAGCTATTTTTTACATATTTTGGTAATATAACTCACCCAATTTGAGTGCTCTTAGAAGCTATCAAAAGCAAACAGATGATACACAAAACACTCAACAAACTCTCTTTTTTTCTCTCTCGCATTTCTCTCTCCCCCTTTAGCCTTAAATGGGGTTGCATCATTTTGGAGGAGTTGGCTTAGGAGTTGAAGGCTGGAAGCTTTGATTTGGTCAGCTTGGAAGGGATATGGAGCTGGGGAATTAATCAAGGGCCATTCTAGGATCGTAATTTGCAGTGAGGGTAAGTAAATTCCTCTATTCTTATTTAATTTCCAGGTTGGTTTTGGTGTTTTTGAGTTTTGAACTCGAGGATTTGATTTTGAGTTGTGATGGAGATTTTGCTCAGTTGTTGGTGTTGTTGTGTTGCCTTGGGTGTAGTATTGAGGCATAGAGGTTCAATTTTGGCTTTATTTTATATTTGGGGTGAATTCTTATTGTTTTGGTTTGAGGAAAATGCACAAAAAGTTATGGGATTTCTGAGTTCGCGGGGCAGCGCCGCGACGCTGTTCTTGAGCGTCGCAGCCCGCATGAACCTAGAAGGCCATGGGGTTTGCTGAATCGCCCAAGTTTCACAGCGCAAGTTAGGGCATGCTCTAGGCCGTGTCCCCCAAGTGAGAGCCTTAAGCTCTCTGACTTGTAGAAGGAAGCGGTGCCCGGAGGAGGGTTGCGACTCAAATAGTGAATATTTGCCAATTAAGGGTTTTAAGCTCGGGAACTCTAATTGATTTATGTTTTGATAGTTATTTGTTATTACGTTATGACTAGGTTTTACCGCTAAGGCTCGGGATCGCCTGGTGTTGTCAGCTCGGGACTCAAGGTAAGAAAATTGTCTATGCACGTAGAGCTATATTGTGCTTAGTGTTATGTGTAATTGTTTATAACTATTATGTCATACATGTGTCTGTAACGGATCGACAAAGGTCGGGATCGGCAAAGGCCGGGAACGACAAAGGCCGGGAGCGGCAAAGGTCGGCAACGACAAAGGCCGAGAGAGGCAAAGGCTGGGATCGACAAGGGTCGAGAACGACAAAGGCCGGGAGTGGCAAAGGCTCGGAATGACAAAGGCCAGGATCTACATTAAGCACGCTAAATGTAGGCCGCCAAGGCGAGACCCTCTAAGGGTTTTATACTCACCTGGTCGGTTAAGATCGTGAACTTGGTGCCTGGTAACGCACCCTGATCGGCGTAGGCCGCTATTGTGAATTTTGATAGAAACTTGTAGATTGTCTGTTGGGTCTAATTAGTTATGCATTTGTTGAAATAAATTATTATATGATGTGCTGTGAAGTTTTCTTGCTGGGCCTCAACTCACGGGTTCTCTATGGTATAGGTAAGGGCAAGGAAAAGGTTTACCAACCATGAGTTGGAGGGCATGGAGCAGTGCATACAGGTTTAGCCTACCTAGCTGCCACTATTGGGGTAGTTTTGAGGAACGCTGTGTAAATGACTAATTTTGTCGCCTAGGTTGAGTGTAAAAGATTTTTTATTTATAAATATGTATTAAACAACATTTTGGGATCCCATGTAACTTTTCTATAATTTTAATAAATGTTTAAACCTTCTTTTATGAAATTTTTATTAAATGAATCTTTGTTTTAACTTAATCACACTTTTAAGGTTAAAACCTTGATTAGCGAGTTAATTACAATTTTTAAAATCATGTGCTAATTGCTCTAGGGTAGTAGGGCGTTAAAGTTATGCATCCATTAGTAAAGCATATAGGCTATTAAACTTAGAGTCTAATGTGATTCTTGAATCTAGAGAAGTGGAATTCTTTAAACATTTTCTATATAGTGATAATAATTCTTAAGAATCCATAATGATTGAAGAATCTCCAAAAGAGATACCTTGAAGGGTTGTTGAGCAACCCACATTTCCTAGAAGAAGTAAACAACTTACAAAATTAGGGTCAAATGAGACATGTTCTTATGTCGATTATTTCTACCTAATAGAAGGAAAACTTGAAGAAGTAGTTGGGAAAATTCCTATGATACTTCAAGTAGAAGATTATCCTAAAACCTACAAAGAACCTAGTTTTTGAGAGATTCCAATTTTTGGAAAGAGGCAATAAATGATGAATTGGATTCAGTAATGGCTAACAAAACTTGGGCATTAGTTCACCTTTCACAAGGTTCAAAACCATTTGGGTGCAAGTGGGAACTTCGGAGGAAATATCACACTGATGATACCTTACAAATCTTCAAAGCTAGATAGTGGCCAAAGGATCTAGACAAAAGGAATAAATCAATTACTTTGACACATGTGCACCAATTGCTAAAACAACCTTGATAAGAGTTTTATTTGCACTATCATCAATCTCTAACCTCTATGTTCAATAAATGGATGTCAAATTGACATTTCTAAATAGAAACTTCCACAATGAGGTTTATATGGAACAACTAAAAAGTTTTGTTCTAAAAGGAAATGAACATAAAGTGTAAGCCTTTTCAAATAACTATATTGTTTTAAAAAAAAAGCTCCAAAACAATGACATGAAAAGTTTGATTAAGTTATTATTTCAAATGGGTTTAGACATAACAATGATCACAAGTGCTTATATTGTAAGGCTTCTTATGACTGTCATCTTAGTATGTCTATATTAATGATATATTAATTTTGAGCAATGAAATGAAAGGTATCATAGAAATAAAGAAATTTCTTTCTACCTATTGCGAAAAAATATAATAAATGCAAAAGTGTACGCAGTAACAAAATAAGTAATTAAGTGATAAGTGAGTATCATCTCCACAAGGATTAAATTAGCAACAAATTGGGTAAAATCAACACTTAAAAATTGGGGTAAGAGGATTGATGATGATTTGATTTACACTAAAAACTAAGCAAGAAAGTAAATAAACCAAAGTGGTCATGTCGTTAGTCGTACCAAATTTAATTATATTTTATTTCTTAACTTTCCAACTATTTCCGTATAGTGGCTAACAAAGGTCGAACCCAGGAGGACTATTATTCAATTTATTATTAAAAATTATAAACAATATATAAAATGGGGGGCTTCAAAGTTTAAAAATGAAAAACAACGTAAAACAATAAAATAACGAAGTAAGCAATTGAACAGATAACAACAATTTTAAGAAAAATTTAAGAGTTAATTCAACACCTTCAACAATCATTCAAGATTAACAACCATCACTATTATTCCCTATTCCAATTGAACTATTAACCCTGTAGATAACACATAACTAGACATTGCCCCAAATCTCCCTATTGTACTTTGTTAAATCGAAGCGCTCTTAATAAATTCTTTTTACTAAACAACCTAATGGAAAAACACCTTAAGTTTAATCTAGCAAAAACATTAGTTTCTAAGGTGAAGGGTTAATCTAAGCAACAAATCCAACAAGCGTGTGATTCATTTCAACCAAGGTTAAATTCCTCATCACAATTAAAGATACATTTGACACTACCCTTAATTGCAAATTATCACAAAAACCTAGAGTTCTAAACGATTAGGTCAATAGAATCCCTAAGATGATAGTAGAATAATGTAAAACCCTATTTAGTGGCCATCTAAGTAAGATTTAACATTAATCATAAAATTAAGCATGGAAGAATATAAACATGGAATAAGAGAAATAATAATATCATTGAAATCAAGAGATCATGTCTAGGGTTTTGAAATAACCCTTAACCTTGAAAGAAAATACTTCATAATCTCAAACATTATAACAAGCATAATTCAAAATAATAGAGAATAATAGAGTTTAAGAAGAAGAAAAGCTAGAATGTTGAATGTAGATGTTGATCACTTCTCCACTTCTCTCAAGTTCTTTCCGAGTTTAAGCCTCTCAAAATGTGATAAAATTTATTCTAGAAATTCCCTTCAAAACCCCTATTTATATCCCCTTTAATTGCATTTAAAAATTAAGCTTAAAAGTTGAAAAAAGCATTGCAGGCCGCAGACTTAGATTTTCACCACCGCGACCATAACTTTCAAATGCAAAAACTACATGGTCGTGGCCTGCAATATCCATCATCGCGGTCGTAGATCCCAGAAACTCCCTAGCTTGCGACCCAGAGTATATTCGCTGCGACCTCACACACTTTTTCCATTTTTCTTCAATTTCGAGGCCGCTGCCTCAATTTCTTCAGCTCCAGCCTCGAGTCTTGGGTTTAGGGACTTCTAAAACACTTAAAACGTCTTCTAAAATTCATTTTTGCGAGTCTTCTTGTCTCCCATCAATATCTAGCCACAAATTACACAAAATTTGTAAATTAATTCTCATAAAAATGTTTTGTGGCCTAAAAATCAAAGACTCGTAAAACAAAGTTAAGAACATATAAACGCTATGAATCAACAATATCTAAGTGAGAAAGCACTAAAATATATAGTCCAAAATTATTTTATCAAATTCCCCAACACTTAGACTTTGCTAGTCCCTTAGCGAGAAAAAAAAACTAATAAAAACTAAAAACATAAGCAATGGTTTTGTTGAAAACGGTGATTGTCTTAAAAAATTCACAAACAAATAATTCATAGGAAAAATCTAATTTTCACATTCTTTAGAATTTATACTCAATGTACAGTCACAACTTAAATTCAATCCTTTTATATTTATGCACAATGAAATTTACCAACTCACATGCACCCAAATCAATTTATACATGCCATCACTTGTGCAAATATATAAATGACACACATCCACTCCATAGACAATAATCAATCACTCTCCACTAATATAAGCACACATAATCAATGATCAAAAGGTCTTTATAAGCTTGTACTATAAGCCTAAGGTTAGAGGTAGATGATAAAGGTACATTTGGGCCCAAGTCACACCAAAGCATACATTTTTCCTTCTACTTTAAACCCTTACATATTTATTCCCAAACACAAATTCTTTTTTCCCTCTTTTTCTTTGATCTTTCTATTTCCTTCACACTTGAATCTTTGCAAAAGTTTTTCTTTATTTAATTTTTTTTCAATATATTTTTTTCTTTCTTTTTTTAAACTTTTTGCAATTCACTATTTGTTGACACGGTTTTTCGTCCACGGTGACCTAAGAAGTTTGATAACAAGGAATCAGGATTTATCTAAACCATAAGTAGAAACACTCAGATGTTTACGTGGTTCAGTAGTTAAAATACATCGACTCCATGAGTTTATATTATTGCTCAGTGATCTCTGGGAAAAATTTTAAGACAATTTTAGCAGACTTTTGGCATCCAAAAGTTTAGTCCCTTATAAATCCATTCCCCCTCTATTTATAGGGGTTCAATGGACAGAAATTGGTGACCATTTACATCTGAGTAATGTACAAATTTGAGTAACTCCCCAAAAGTACAAATAAATATAAGAAAGACATTAACTGCGTGATATTATATGTATATCAAGCATGGGTTACAACAGTGACAACATGTTTGTTGTACCCCAAAAATACTAGCTGAATTACTCTGCACGGGGTACAGCTGGCAGACAAGCGTATGAAGAAAAGCGTACATAGAGTATCTTGTTAACTCTGGAGTGAGAAAATCGAATCAACTTGATAGCCCATGACAACTAGATAGTCTCCAGATCGCCTCTTACGCCAAAAACTTAGTATCAAGGTACACATTGCCCGGATCGCCTTCATGAAACTCTGAACATGACCCGTGTCAGTTCGGATTAGTCCTACAACAGCCAGCTCGAAGAATGTGTTCAGCTCGCGGAAGCATGGCTATGATGCACAGTGAAGGATCCCAAAAGACTCAGATATTCCTTATACACCTCATAAAGGCCCATATTTTATTATGTATTTATTACCTAATATAACGAATATAAATTTAATAGACAATCATGTATTTATGTAAATGGGAAGTTATACAAATTTGTAAGTTACCATATTAATGTACGGTTACCCAAAATTTTCCATGGGAATCTCCTATAAATACAAGGGGAATGGATAGAAAAAGGGATCGACTTTATGTATGCAGAAACTCTGCTGAAATTGTCATAAACAATTTCACCAAGAATCCTAAACAGAACAATAAGAGTGACTCGTGGACTAGGTGTATTTTTACCAATGTAAAATCATGTGAGTGCTTCGTGTTCTTATTTTTTGTCATTTCTTATACATTAGGTTTTACAAAAAACCTAGTCTCTCCATCTCGGATTTCTAAATCCCATGTTGGCGAAAAGCCGCGTCAACAATGTTATTTATTTGTGTAACGTCTTCGAGTCGTTGGGAATTCAAGCCTGTGCTTTCCAAGAATTTACAACAATCTGAATGCACTCCTTGAGCTAGAGGTTTATAGGCTATAGTGACTTGAACACTGAGATGCTCAAGATGTGACTTAAGTGATCTAAGGATGGTGCTAAACGACCTCCATGATACCTGGTTGACTCGGATAGGTGATCTCCTTGATGTTTAATCTCACCCGGACTTTACTTGAGCTATGCATTTTAGAACTTTGACAACGTTCTAAGGAATAAATAATCTTCATTAATTGCTTTCCAGCTATACTGCGAACAAGACACTTGAGCTTGTGTTTTTTTTCTTCAGGTACAACATTATTGAACTTCATTTTGGAGAGAATAAAAATCATATACATTTCACCCATAACCCTATTTAATAACCTAACAAATGTTTCACGCCTACTAAAATTCAATCCCTACAATACAAGTATGCAAATATATCTATGGTGCAAGGTTTTAGAAAAGGGTATTAACAATTTACAAGTATTACATAAGGTCTAAATATTGGGTTAATAAGAAGAATAGAAGGAAAATATTCATTATGGCTCAAAATGGAAAACTAGGGAGTACAACATAAAGGTAGGCTTGAAAAACTCAATCGATCCAAAGAAATTTCCTAAATCATCTACCTAATCATATGCACTTATAATTTTGCCCCAAGTAATTAATCAATGATTTCTAGAGTGGTTGAGACTATAAATATAATAGCATGCATAAATCTCTCCAAGTTCTAGTGGAAAGGTAAATCCAATTGTGTTCATCATTTGAAAAATCTATCTTCAAGCTTAAGTAACAACCGAAACAAGAGTTCACCACACAATTCATGTAGAAATCATCAATTTCCTAAAAAAATTCATCACAATCGAAATTTTTTATCATCGACACATTACTTTCAACTTCACCATGCTTATCACAACCTAAAAAAGATTAAACTAAAAAAAACCACTAAATAAAACACAAACACAAATAACAACTAACAAATAAAAATAAATAGGTACCTCCCCCCCCCCCCCCCCCCCCCCACACACACACACACACTAAAACATTACATTGTCCTCAATGAAAATTATTAGAAAGATAAGGAAAAGAAAACTCCCACAAATGTAGCAATCCCTCACTCATCAGGCATATCCGCCTGATTGTCATCAACATCACCCTCCTCTTCATAATTTTGCATCATGGGTACTAGCGGTGGATATGGTTGTAGCCAAGTTGGTACAGAAGGATAAATAGTCATATCCATGCCGAGATGAATGGCATTCAACTGGAATCATACATCCTGATAGTTGGCCCTCTCATTCATCCTCTATTGATGTGCTTGAAATTTATTACAATGGGCATGTAACTCATGTGTAGTGTTGTATAACCCCTACTCCACTAGAGTCATTCGGTAAGCCAAAGACATGTTTCCTCTACCTGATGGTGGTTAAGATTGAGTACGAGAATATGAACTTGCACCAGGGGACTTGAATCTCACTAACGCTGCTTCAATGCACATTGTCTTAATCAAATGGGGATGGTAGAATCCTTTTTTCATGTTCCTGATGCTGGTGATGATGGTAAACCGAATTATGCGTGCCACATCAATTGTTTTACTATTCGTGATGGCATAGAGAAGAATCGCAGTTTCCATGTCATCTTCATTATAGTGTTTCGTTGGAACAAATTTTGCTCCAATGAACTTATGCCAAGCTTTTTCAATAACACCCACGAAATCTCGTTTAAACTCCTTAGGTTCACCAGAATCAATCCTAATCCATTGAGTGTTTGGTTGACAAAGGAATTGGATGATCACGTCATGATTTTGATTATCCTCCATTTGGCTATTTTCATTGTCATTAATGTCAGGATCCCATAAAATCAATTGATTGTAGATCTTGAAAATTTCACATCAAGTCCTCTAACCGTAACCTTAGTGTGGACATGAGAAACTCCATTAGCATAGAACTCCCTCACTATAGGTATTACTACAGCATTGGGTTGTGAACAAAATTTCTACCAATTCCTCTTCTCAATTTGATCAACAATTTTAAGGTAAGCATGATGAATCTCTAAATCAAAGCCTCATTCCTCTACCATTTTCTTTTTTTTTTGTAATGACTTCTTGGTAGAGCTTGAATGCCTCTTTTGAGACAAACTTTGTTGTATCATATTGGGGCTCGGAAGAGGACGAGTCTTGGGCATTCTTTCTACTTCTCTTAGGTACCATATTTTCACTTAACAAAGTCTCAAAGAGACTCCCCTAAGATAACACAAAGCACGTAATTCTTCACCACACCAATGCCCAATGTCACCAACAAAGTAACTACTAAGTACCCAAAGGCTCTCTCTAAAACATTACCAACCAAATCCACCAATTTCTCTCTTACTCTTCTCTTGGTCCTTTTATCAAACACTTGGAATGAATAAGAAAAACCAAGCTTTGAAAAGGTATTCTTGTATCCAAAATCTCCCCAAAAGCAAGACAAACACTAATAAAACTGCAATTCAACCTCAATGATCAACAATTATAAAAATACTTCACCAAAAATTCATAAAATCCAAAATGGCACAATTCTAACTCATAGCTCTTCAAAAACCCAAAAATCATACAATATAGATCAAAAACTTACTTGGTGTAGACAATTTAGGTTCTACAAAGCTTCAAATTGATCTTGAATCTCCTTGGAATGATTGGAAGAACCACACTCGCCAATTTTCATATTTTGGGGTTTTAGGGTTAAAATACAGGTAATGGATGGGTTTTAATGAATTTCAAGGGTGAATAGGTAGTGTAGAATGATGAAGATTCAAGATTAGTGTTTAGTTTTGTGTGGATTTATTGGAAAATTTTGAAGAATAGAGAAGAGAAGATGAAAATTTGTAGGAGAAGATGAGAGGAATTGAGATTGTTTTGGGTGTGTGTGTCTAAAAGTGAGTGGATTGCTTTAAAATGCCCCCCTTTTTTTTTCCTCAGTATCAGGGCTATGCCACAGCCTGGGGTATTGTTCGGCGTGGCCATGTGGCTCAATATGGGTGGAACATTGTGCAAGATTTGAAGCTTAATCTACTCTCAATGAAAGCACCAATCTATTGACGCGGTTTTTCGTCGACAAAGGATTTAGAAATCCAAAAATAGAGAGATTAAGCTTATTGTAAAGTGAATATAAAGAAGTATAAAAACACCCACAATTTCCGTGGTTCAGTGGTTAAAATCTAGGTAGTCCTCGAGTCACTATTATTGTTCTATTTAGGTACTCTAGGCAAATTTGTTTATGACAATTTTGGCAAAGTTTTTGCATAGAGAATATCCGTCCTTTTTTATAGTCCATTCTCCTTTTATTTATAGGGTATTATGGTGGACAATATTGGACAACTGTAATATAAATGGTAACATACGATATTGGATAACTTCCCCAGTTAATGGGCATTTATATATCCTAATAAAGACTATTGCTATTTTACATCATTCTATAAATGTATATAACAATTGTATGCATTTATTGCGCATCACGAGTATCTGAGTCTATAGGGATTCTCCCATCCAAGCTAGATGCTAGTCTCGAGCTAGATATGAATGGATGGTTTGACTTAAATAATGCTTGAGCTTGATGGAGACGATCTGAATGTTGGGTACCTCGATTTCCGTCATTTGCCACTCTAGAAGATCCTAGGTTGTTCCAGACTCAGTGACATAGCCTCAAGCTATTTATTTATTTCACGCTAGCTGTTCCCCGAGCTAGATAGTTGAGCTCATATTTTTAGGGTACAACATTTGCCCCCCAAGCCCCTACTTGTGCATGATGTCACTTCTGACACGCATAGTAGGGGCTTCTCGACTTCTGTCATGAGAAAACATGCCTATCCACTCACTTGAGTATGGGACATGTTTTTGCTTGTTATAGGTGCTCGTTCGTGTTTTGAGTACTGTGACAGTTGTCTTGTCAACTTTTTGTCGTCGTTTGGTTTATTTAATTGTCGTCGTGTAGCTCAGATTTGTCCACAAAGTTTGCGTATAAATAGAAAAGCATAATTTGTGCCTAGCTATCATTGCATTCAAAACTTTCCTTTTCTTTCTTCTTCTCATAACGTTTAAAATCTCTGAAATTCATTGGTTCCTAGAAATTCTTAGGTCCTCACGCATGGATTTTTCAGGCATTTTCTACCCTTCCTTCACTCATCGATCAAAAAACCAATTTGTAAGTATGGTCACCTCTGGTTTAAATATCACTTTCTCATTTTTCAACAAGTTTTATGAAAATTTTCAGTGCCTTTGCCTTATTTTGGTTCTATACGAGTTTAGTGTATGGTTTAACTAGGCCAAATATAGTAACACTAGAAACTATTAGAAATAATGCACAAAAAATGGGTTACTTTCTGGGTTTAACGGATGAATGTTTGAATTTCTGGGTTTGAAGATTCAAGGATTTTAGGTTCAGTTTTGGGTAGCTTAAGGGTTACGGTATTGGAGCGGTTTTGCATTAAACCGCCTCTCAAAACCACTGCATCTGACACACGAATCCTGAAATTTCAGCACCTTCCCGAGATTCAGGCGCGTGAACTAGGGATGTGCATGGGACCACGCATCAGGGTATTAATCATACTCTTGACTCATGGATGCCTTAGGTCCAGTGACAAAGCCTTAGGATTTTAGGTCGCCATTTCTTCCATTATTAGAGTTAGGTTATATTCCTAGGTCCTCTATAATGGTTCATTTTGTAATTAGGAAAACTAAAATCTTGGTCATGGCCTCTCCAAAAAAGATTGTGACAGGCTCTTCTTCTTGAGGCAAAGATAAGAAAGTCGTCCTTGAGACCCCCATTCCATACTTTGGGCCAGTAGTGGAGTGGGAGGTCAAGGTAGGGCCTGATAGTTTCTTTGAGGCCGAGAGGATCGTGTCTCGAATAATAACTTAGGACAAAGTGAACAAGATAATGATGAGTCACGGGGTACAGATGAGTCTTGAATTTTATGCTCGACCTCCTTTTGACAGAGAGTGAAAATACATCTCATTTCAGGACTACTTCGGGGCCTGGAGTGATGAGCATCTAAAGGCAGGTGCCTTCCTCCCGCTGGACCAATACTTCATAGAGTTCTTGAACTATGTCGAGCTCGCGCCGTTCCAGCTCCCCCCGAATTCATATCTCATTTTTGAAGGGTTAAATTATCTATTCCTCAAGAACGAGTGTGAGGTCCCCACTCCAGGGGATATTATGTATTTTTCTGTCTGAAGGCCAACCCAGACACTAAAACCCGAGGTAACGGTTTCTACTAGCTCACCTAGTTTCCTAAGTCCGCCAGTGTCATCGACCTCCCTAGCCATCCAATTGAATATAAAGACAAATTCTTTATGTCAAGTGGGTCCAAGAACTACACTCACCAATACTTCAACCATCCACGTAAGTTTCTCAGTCTTTTGAACTCTTTACTTGAGCTCCTTATCTTACCCAAGTTAAAACTTATTCTGATCGAGTTGTTATCTTATCCAACTATTTACAAGAGAATGAAGCGGTCTGAGACCCTCGGAGTTGAATACCAGACTCTAGCCAGCACTCCTACTAAGGAGAAGGAGTTTTGAGTGGTGGTGAATCCTCTACTCCTCGTGGGTAAGCATTTGAACGGTGGACCAATTGAATGATCACGCTAGTTTCCTCTAATGACCCAAGATTAAGGGAAGCATAAATAGAATAAAGGCATGACATTGATTGATGCCCCCAAGTCCAACATACACCCTTCAAATCTCTTGTTTCCAACAATGCATGGAATGGTAAAAGTCTCTGGATCCTTGCACATTTGTGGTAGTTTCTTTTGGAGAGTAGCAAAAATGTTCTCCCCCACACTTATCTTCTCATCACCCCTCAGCTTATGTTTATTAGTGCACAAGTCCTTCAAAAGTTTGGCACAATGAGACACTTGTTTGATGGTATCAATAAGAGGGATGTTCACTTCTACCTTTATAAATATTTATAATATCTCCTTGTTTGCCTATTCCTTTTTAGTCTTCTTTAATCTGCTTCGAAAAGGTGTTGGAGTGACAATAGAAAGTACAGCAGGTCGGGGTTTAGGAATGCCTATTTTTGGCACAACATTTTCTTCAATAGAATCGCCGACTGGTTGGTTCTATGCCATGTTTTGGGAAGGTGGAGGACTTCATGGATCATAGTGTGTACCAATTCTCAAATTGATCACACTAGCATTCTCCCTTGGATTCTTTTTAGGTTGCGAAGGCAATTTTTCATAATTTTATGGTTCACCCTTGCTCAAAGACGTTGCAATTTAGCCCATATTCTTGAGAGTGGCCTAAGTGCTCTGTTGATTTGTAACCATGGTTTTAATCAAGTCAGCAATGGATGGCTCTTGATTTTGAGGGGCTACAGCAAGAAATCATTGTGATCGAGGAACAAAAGTTTGTTGATTTCTCTGTTGAAACTTAAACCTCAGTGGTTTAGTAGGTGCATCTTGTTGTTGGTTTCCATATCTTAAATTTGGATGGTCCCTCCATCATGGATTGTAAGTATTTAAATATTAATCATACTGTTGTCTTGGCTGCCCTGAAAATCCACCAACTACATTAGCATATTATTTGTCTGTCTGTTGTAAAGTAGTTCACCTGTTAGTAAGATGTCCTATTGTCAAAAAAATACCACAAGGTCGGACCTGTTGTCCTAAAGCCAATTGTTGTACAATGGCAGTGAGTTGAGCTATTTGTTGGTCTACTGGAGTGCTTACTTCATTGAACCTTTTAGTAGATTGGGGTAAGAAATCTTGTCTTGTACTGAATTGTTGGGAATTGGTTGCCATATTAGATATCAAAGCCTTTGCATCATACAATGTCTTATCTACTAGTGCTCCCCCCACTTGCTGCATCGATTATACTCATTTCCATTGGAAATAATACTTCATAAAAATATTGAATAAGGAGTTATTCACTTATTTGGTGATGGGGACAGCTAGCACGCAGTCTCTTAAACCTCTCCCAGTAGTCATAAAGAGTTTCACCACTTTCTTGGTGAATCCCGCAGTTCTATTTTCTAATACTCCCCACCTTAGATGCAGGGAAATACCTCTCCAAGAATAACCTCTTCATCTCATTCCAGGTATCCACTGTGTCAGGAGGTAGATAATAAAACCATTCTTTAGTGGAGTTTGCTAAAGAGAAAGGAAAGGCTCACAACTTGATATGTTCCTTCAAAATTCCTTCAGGCTTCATCGTTGACCAAATCACATTAAATTCCTTAAGATGATTGTTAGGATATTCCTTGAATAATCCATGAAAGGCGGTGCTAAATGGATTAGGCCTGATTTCAGCTAGAAATTAACCTTAAGCACTGGATACTAAATGCATAAAGGTTTTTGGTCAAGGGTGGGTGCATCCAACTCCTTCAGTGTTCTATTCTGTTGTGCCATATTGACTTGTGATTCAATAGAAGACTCAAAATCGTCTTAAAATTTAAACTTTACTGACACGCAAATTATACGTTGAAACAATGGATTTGTGGTTAACCTTGGAATAGTATGAGCTTCTTGAGATCAATTTGATGTCTTGGATTCTAAGTATCATTTGAGATTCTCCAACCTTGAGTGCAATTCTTCTTCAAACATATACTCCTTGGAGTAAGCAACAAATGAGACAATAAGTTAGTTTTTAAAAAGGAAAAAGAATCGAACAATAAATATGAATTAAAATAGTCCCCAGTAGCAGCGCCAAAAACTTGGTCGAGTCGTTAATCGTACAAAATTTAATAATATTTTCTTTCTTAACTTTCCAGCTATTTCAGTATAGTCGCAAACAAAGGTCCAACCCACGAAGATTATTATTCAAAATTAGAAACAATAATGAAAAGGAGGGACTTAAAAGTTTGAACATGAAAATAACGTAAAACAATAAAATAACGAAGTAAGCAATTGAATTGATAACAACAATTTTAAGAAACAGTTAAGAGTTAATTCTCCACCTTCAACAATCATTTTAGATTAACAACGATTACTATTATTTCCTATTCCAATGGAATTATTAACCCCACGTGTAACACATAAGTAGTCATTACTCCAAATCTCCCTATTGTACTTTAGTAAAGCGAAGCACTCTTAATGAAGTCTTTTTACTAAACAACCTAATGGAAAATCACCTTAAGTTTAATCTAGAAAAACATTAATTTTTATTGAAATGAGTCAATCTAAGCAATAAATCCAACAAGCACAATTCATTTAACCTAGGTTATATTCCTCATCACAATTAAAGATATCGTTGACATTACCTTTAGTTGAAAATTATCACAAAAACCTATAGTTCTAAACGATTAGGTGAATAGAAAAAAAAAAGATGATAGTAGAATAATGCAAAATCTTGATTAGTGGCCATCTATGCAAGATTTCACATTAATCATAAAATTAAGCATGGAAGAATATAAACAATTCAATATCAAGGAATAAGAGAAATAATAATATAATTAAAATCAAGAAATCATGTCTAGGGTTTTGAAATAACCCTTAACCTAGAAAGAAACTACTCCTTAAAATAAAAAGATAATTCAAAATAATAGAGAATAATAGAGTTTAAGAAGAAGAAATGCTAGAATGTTGAATGTAGATGTTGATCATTTATCCTCCTCTCTCAAGTTCTCTCAAATTTTAAGTCTATCAAAATGTGATAAAAGTTATTCTTGAAATTCCCTTCAAAACCCCTATTTATATCCCCTTTAACCACATTTAAAAATTAAACTTAAAAGCTGAAATAAAAAACATTGCAGGTCGCGACAATAGTTTTTCACCGCCACGACCATAGCTTTCAAATGGAAAAACTGGTGGCTCAGGCTGCGGCCTGCAATCTCCATCCCCATGGCCATAGAGCCTGGAAACTCCCTTGGTCATGACCTACAATATGTTTGCTGCGGCCGCACACACTTTTTTCATTTTTCCATTTTTCTTCAATTTCGAGGACGTTGCCTCAATTTCTTCCGCTCCACCCTCGAGTCTCAGGTTTAGGGACTCTAAAACACTTCAAACTTCTTCTAAACTTCATTTTCTTTAGTCTTCTTGTGTCTCATCATTATCTAGCCACAAATTACATAAAACTTGTAAATTAACTCTCATAAAATGTATTGTGGCCTAAAAATCAAAGACTCATAAAACAAAGTTAAAAACACATAAAACACTAAGAATCAACAATTTCTAAGTGAGAAAAAACTAAAAATATATAGTCCAAAATGCCCTTATCACAAAGAAAAAAATTTAATAAAATATTAGTGATGAGCTAGAACTATTACACCCCCAGTAATGCAAATTCAATACAATGTCATAGTGGAATGCATTAACAATTAATCTTTGTCAACATAAAAACTATAAATGAACATATGATTTTTCTAAATCGATATGATATGGGTTCTCAAACTAAATTAGATATAATCCTATGCAAATAAGAACTCTAATTAAGCATTGAATTCCTAATGGGTCATACAAGGTAAATAACATATTCCTAAAGGATCATACAAGGTAAATATCATATTGCTATGTCATCTACAAATCACAACCTAGACAAGGGTAATATTCATGCATCATTCAAGTCATTCCACTCATCTTATTTATCCCAAAATCAAAATTATCTACGCAACCTACTAATGGTGATCAAGCAAAAGTATGTAGACAATATTAAGCATCCTTGAATAAACAAAATTTCCATTGCTAAAAATAACCATTAAAAAATCAATAAAAAAATCATATTTTAGGGTTCATAAAAGCTTTAACTTCAAGAAATTAGTTCATGCATAAAGTAGTAAAAAATACCCAAAATTAATCCATACATGTCTTTTCAAAATTAAGAAATATAAAATAAAAATACAAAATACAAAACAAAACAAAAAAAAGAAGAAGAAAGGATAGAAGAACTAAATAGATGAGATAGTATCCTTGTCTTCTTCTCGTCCTTTTCCCTTTTGCACTTCCCCTTCTCTAATTCTTTCTTTTCTATTTTTTTCATTCTCTTTGGTATTCTTATCTCTAAGAATGGCTGCTCCAAGGTGTAGTGGGTATAGAATGGTGGCTATTTTTTTTTCTTCTTCTTCTTTATTTTAAAGCTAGGGTTTCAATTAGGGAAACATCACTTTTCTCTTTCCCCTAGTCACCTCCTCTATTCTTTTCAGACTACTTTGAATTAATCCCAACAAAATTTATTTTTTAAAAATCCACCAAATAAATCATATTAAAATCATTAAAGGACTAGCTAGCATCATTTCCCACGTTGGTCCCTCAATAACTATTATGCTCGAAATGTTGCGGAAAAAATTAACATTTTAAATCAATTTAGCTTTCTTCAAAACTACACATAATTGAGGTAGATTAATTAATTAATGGTAAACTAAATAAAAATTATCTCAAAATTAATTAAAAACTAAATTAAAATTTATTCAAAACTAACTATGTAACGACCAAAATTTCTAAGACTTGACAGATTGAAAAACGACAGTGAAACCCTAGTGGTCAACTCGACCCTTGCGGTAAAATTTTGTAAAAATAGGCCGTTAGAGGTCTTAAGTAACTCTGTTAAACAAAATAAAGCATTTATATCGCAAAACAAATAGAAAAAAATATAAATGAGTCTGAGATCTCATTAGTTGAAAATAAAACGAAATTGAAAATAAACTTAAAAGAGAGTATATGGCCATAATGCCTTCTTGATCAAAACTTTAAAATAAAACATGCAAGACTAGACTTGAAACTTAGCGGAAGACTTGAGGAAACCCTATCAACCATGTAGGTCAATTGATTCATAGTATGCATACTTCAGACTGAATCAGACTGAATCCCCTCCACCTACCAACACGACTTCTAAGCTTTTCCCTTACCTACCCACACATAGTAACTGATGAACTATAACGCCCAGTAAGGAAGTTAAGTACATACTAGAAAACAAAAATCTCAAATTCATGGCATAAGCATAATGCTATGTAAACTTTCAATTAACTAGAAATACATATAAGGCATTCACAAGTCAAGTATTGCATCATAAATAACATTCATTCATCATAAACAATTTCCTGGTCATCAAGTTCAACATAGAGGTCATGAGCCTTGTGGCCTCCGCTACTCGGAGAATACTTACCTCTCATGGTTGGCACCAAATACAGGGCTTTGGGCCCTGTGGTATTTTATCTCTATAAAATACTATTTGTTGGTCATTTATCATATTATTTTATGTAGTATACAATTTTACCACAAAATTAGATATGATTAAATTAATTTTCATTAAAAAATTAATTTCACTTAATTATCAATATAATTCTATTTTTCATTAAATATTATTTCATAAATAATATTTTAAGTATTATTTCAAAAATAATATTAATTTGTGAGATTAAAAATAATACTTTATTATTTTTTAATTATTTCCTTTTAATACCAAAATCTTACCTATGTGTTATCGAGCTAGTACGTGGACAATATGGACTCGTAGTTCTAAGCTCCAATAATTTAATTAATTTCACTAACTCTTAGTTCCATTGATTCTCTGATGAACATTATTCTACAAACTCAATTATAGAATGAAATTTCAGTTTTCAAACAGAAATTTAATGCTCTATGTTCAAGCCATGAATCAACATTAACATGAACAACTAATCTGCTTTCATTTAAGTAAGGAGAAGATTTCATATCTGTGAAGTATGTTCCTAGCCACTAGTAGTTCTATGACTCCAAGATATCAGGAATTCGGTCGTAGGAATATTAAACCTTACCCGATAAGTCAAAAGTCATAAAAGCACAAATAGGAGTTCATTACTCACTTTAGGATTGAGGTCAAGTCTCAAACGACCATCGATTAATGAATATTGAACTTCTATATTTTAACAAAGATTATCATAATTTCTTTCTTTCATCGTATCCCAGCCCAATACAATCTATATTATATACAGTACCTCTATCTTAAACAAAAGATAGACTGTACTCATAATCTTTATTAAATAAAGCTCTCATTTTATTTAACGATTACAGACAATTTTTATATTATTATCTTAAATTAAATCCTCTTGTATGTATATATCATTATACATATACTTAATTCAAGACCACATCAATAATATTGGATCTTCATACTAAATGGCGTGTATAATTAAATACAAATATGAGTGCAAAATAATAATTTTATTTAATTAACTATAATCGTTCATTTAGAAATACACTTTAAGGGCACAAATTCCAATAAGAACGGAGCTAGCTTCACAAAGTTTTAAAAGTCTTTGAAATACGAACTCAGAGGGAGGAATGCCCTTGCTTTCAAGTGTTCGTCACTTCATGCCCCGAAGTTATCCTTTAGGGGACTACAGGTTTGCTCAACATCCAACGCAGGCTGGGGGTAAAACTTGGAGTCTGTTTCGATCCCATGGCCCCTCATTATTTTGTTCACTTGGGGCATCGAATTTATATGAGACACGATCTTCACGGTCTCGTAAAAGTTGTTGGCGTTTACCTCAACCTCCCACTCCACCACTGGTCCAAAGTGGGGGATGGGGGTTTTGGTAATCTATTTGTCTTGGGAAGAGGAGTCTATAATAGCTTTGCCCTTTTTGTTGCTCATTTTAAAATGGATTAGTTCACCTAGTTACAAAACAACTGTTATAAGCGACCTAGGGATGTAACCTAGGACAAGATCATGGAAAAGCACGATCTAAAGCTTATATGGGCTAAAGTCATAACTAAATTTCATATATGTGTATCCACGTGTGCCCCTAATTCACGCGCCCTAATCTCACGAAGTACTGTCTCCTCGGAAGTCGCGTGTCAGTACAGTGGTTTTGAAAGGCGATTTTAATGTAAAACCACCTAGGAATCGTGCCCCTTAAGCTACCAAGTTTCAAGTCCAGAAATCCCCAACTTTTGGCCTGAATTGCTAACCAAATAATCTTAAAACCCAAAAAATACCCAAAAAGTTACCTATTTTATGCCCTTCATTCTACCATTTTGGGTTCTATAAATGACCTATCAACTTTAGCGTACCAAACCCAAATCGAGGGTTTTACAAAACTAAAACAAGAAAGAAAAACTTCATAAACTCGTACATAAATGTCTAAAAGAAGTTTAAAGCAGAGAAAAATATATACACTTATGGATTGAATGATTGGTCAAAATTTGGAACGAATGTGAGGATTGCAGATGAACTTTTGAGAAGAAATCACCAAGTGCACTAGAAAACTCAAGGATTTCAGAGAAGAGAAAAGGAAGAAAGTTTGAATGCAAAGGTGGTGAAAAATCAAGTTTTACACTCCTATATATACGTAAATTTTGGGGAAGAATCAGAGCCACACGATCAAAGCAACTCAAGATTTAAGAGCTAAGAATAAATGAACCAAACGGTGGCAAAAGGTTGACAAGACAACTGTCAAAGTACTCGAAACCCGAACAGACGCCTATACTCGTGTGGGTAGGTGGGCACATTTTCCCACAACGGAAGTAGAAAAGCCCCTATTGTGCATGTCAGAAGTGACATGATACACGAGCAGGGACTTGGGGGAAAATTTTGTACCCTAAGAATATGAGCTCAATCGTCTAGTTTGAGGTACAGTTGGCGAGCAATAAATGAAGGTTACTAGATTATAAAGATGTCTTATTAACTCCAGACTAAATAGCTCGAGGTTACGTCACCGAGTTTGGCTTTTTAGAGATCCTCCAGATCGCCTCATATGTGTGTGATAGAGATCGAGTAACACAACTTCCAGATCACCCTCATCGGCCTTCGAGTATCACTCAGGCCAAATCACCCTGGCGTATAACCTCCAGTTCGAGAAACACATTCAGCTTGTGGCAGTCTTAGAGATTGATATGCGCAATTAATATTTGTAACGTTTATCTAATAAATGCCCGATATCATGGAAATTAGCATATTTAAGGAATTTATGTATTTGAGAAATTACTCATTCTTGTAAGTTACCAAATATTGTACGGTTACCCAAAATTTTCCATCAACCCCCTATAAATATAGAGGGAATTGATAGTAAAAGGGATTGAATTTTGTATGCAAAAAATCCATAGAAATTGTCTTAAAAAATTTCTCCAAGAGTGCCTAAACAGAATAAAATAGACTCGTTGACTAGGTGGATTTTAACCACTGAACCACGTAAAAATTCCTTGTGTTCTTTATTTACGGTTTACAAAAGCCTAATCATCTTTTTCAGATTTCTTAATCTACTGTTGACGAAAAACCACGTCAACAGAGGCATGTGATGGTTTAAAGAAAGAATTCTTAAATTTGAAAGTTGTGCTATTGAGGAGTGTTAGTAATTTCCCAGCATATGGTAATATATTAGGGTTGAGCACAAAAAGGTTACGAAGGTTGTCCAATTTTTTGCACTAACACATGGGCTCATCGCCTATCAAATGGACACAAAATGTGTTATATGGGTCATAGGCGATACTTACCTCTAAGTCATCATGATAGAAATAAAAAGAAAGCATTTGATGGTGCTAAAGAATGAAATGTTTCTCCTTTGCTACTATCAAGGGAACAAATTCTTGGTGAAGTAGATAAAATAGACTTTAAGTATGGAAAGATGCAAAAAAATAAGAAAGTTAATGGACGTTATTATAATATCCAATCACACAACTTAATAATTATTTAATAATTGTTTGTTTATCAATTTAATAATTGTTTATTTATTTATTATTCATTGTTTATTTTTTGTCATTTATTTAATATTTGAATTTATTTATTTATTAGTAAATTTTGTTAGTTGTCATTTATATGTTGATATGTGCATGTGTGAACACCTTGGGCGTGTGTGTGTGGCAAGGAAATGAGACATTATGATCATTGTTGGATCATGGACATCAATTGGAATCAAGGTAAGAGATTATGGAAAGTTTGATGACTTATTAGTTAGTATTTGGGAGCAAATTTTCAAAAATAAAATGGTGAGTAAAGGCTTTATAATTGTTGTTTTAGTTGAAGAAGATTTTCAAATATCAAAAGTGATTATTTATCAATCAAGAATAAGGTCCAAATGTGAGTCTACGTTATTAGAATAAGTTGAGAATAAATGGTGGATTGATGGCTAGTAATTTCAAAAAAATTGGTTATTAATGACTAGTTAATATAGTTTATTTGAGGAATGAATAAGATGATCAAATGGTGATCATCTCAATGAATTTCGGCATTAAGAGTTTGATGAGCAATCAAGAATGTGGTTGAAAGAAAAGACTAGGTGTGTGAGACACATTAGAGTAAATTGAGTGATTGATTTATGAAAATCAAATCAAGGTTTATGATGATTGAACAATTAAATCAATTTAGCATTAATGGGTGATTTGTTGTTGGAAGTTTTAGAACCTATATAAAGAGAGAGCCTAGCTCTCATTTTCGCACAACACAAAAGAGAAATAAGGAGAGGTGAGTGTGAGGAGAAGAGAAAGAAAGAGAGAGAGGGTCGATAGGTGAAGCTCACATCTAGGGCTCGAGTTGGATACAAGGTTAAGGTGAGATTCTTGGTTCTATGGTTTAGTTCTTAAGCTTATTCTTCTCTTTATTCTTGATCATCATTGGAGAAGTTTTGTTCATATCTAGGGTTCGGATTTCAAATCTCAAGAAAGGCTAGGGTTTAGAGGTTCTAAAGTGATGAAACTTTAAGAGGTTTTTCCTACACATACTCTAAAGGTGCTATGGTACTTCTAAGTTTGATTTTCTATTAGGATTTGCACTATGATTAAGGGTTGACCCTTATGAGCATGTATTTTATGATTTTAGGTTGGGTGCACGTGTTGCATGGCCCATGCAAAGAGGTTTGGATGTGTAGCTTAGATAATTGGGCATGATGTTAATCATACAATAAGGCTCTTATTTTATGATTACGTTTTGATCATTGAAGTGAGATCTTTTCCTTGTCAAGACATCACATCCACACCAAGGTAAGGAGGTTAAACATGTTTGCTTGATTGTTATTATTTATGGAATGCATGTTGTATGCTAAATGTTTTCAGTGCACGTACTTGGAAAGGTAAAAAATGGACAAAGGTTGACATTGTTTTGACCAAAGTGGGTGCAGAGAGAACCCAGTGCTTCCTCGTAGATATCTCTCCCATTTATGTGTGTAGTGCTCGCATAGGTTTCTATATGATGATTCTATGTTTTGTTATGATTTGCTAAACAATGTTTGCACAAATGTTGTTTTTTTTGTTTAATTTTTCTTATTGGGTTGTTAGCTCACCCCGTTACATTTTCCCTTGTAGGTAATAAGTGAAAGTATGCTTTGTGAGACGTATCTACGTTGTGAGGGGCCTTATGAACAAAAGCGATCAAGAACTTCGTAGGATCTATTAAATTATCTTTTTAGACATTTTATTGTGGAGCAAACTCTTATTGCATGAAATTATATTTTCTTTTATTTTAAATGAGACATCCGTATGTTATTTCATGTTTTTAGCTATCTTTAAGAATGAATGTTCCATTTTCAAGTTTAAAGTTTAGTTTTGTTTCAAAATACTTGTTCTATTGAGAGAGGTCAAATTAGGGTGTTAAAGTTTTCAAAGATAATCAATTTTTTCGTCTTCCATACTTGAAAAATTTATTAGTTCGACATTGTTTGGATGTCATGCACATAGAAAAAATGTGTGTGAAAGTATTATCAGTACCTTTACTTAATATCCCTTGCAAAACTAAGGATGGTTTGGCTAGTCGTTTAGATATTGTAGAGATGGGCATAAGACGTCGTTTGGCATCTGAAGAGAAAGGTAAATGCACATATTTACCTCCAGCTTGTTTTATGTTGTCTAGAGAAGATAAACAAGTTGTATGTAAATTATTTGAGGAGATGAAAGTACTTGATGGATATTCATCTAACATTCGAAACTTGGTGTCTATGGAGGATTTGAGGCTAATGGGAATGAAATCTCACGATTGACACATGTTAATGCAATAATTACTTCCGATTAACATTCTATCAGCCTTACCAAAAAGCTTTTGGGACTGTGTGACAAATGTTTGCATCTTTTCTAATCAATTATGCAGAAAAGAATTAGAAATGAAGAAGTTGGATGTATTGCATGATGAGATAGTCGTTACTTTATGCAACCTTGAAAGATATTTTCCACCATCTTTTTTTGACATCATGATACATTTAATGATTCATCTAGTAAGAGAAGCAAAATTTTGTGGGCCATTTTGGCCGAGATAAATGTATCCATTTGAAATGAATATGAAGGTGTTGAAAGGTTATGTGTGTAATCACCATCATCAGAAGCTAGTATTGTGAGTGTTATATATCAAAAGAGGCAGTTGAATTTTGTTCAGAGTACATGGTTGGAGTTGAGGCAATCGGAATCAGCAAACCACGTAATAAGTATGAGATTGATAAAGGATTATGGGGGAAAGGAAGAATGGTGACTGTATCTAAGACAAAATTAGATCAAGCTCAAATAGTTGTACAGGACAGCAATCCAGAGGTTCAATCATATATAACGTAAGTCATATATTTCAATGGCTTCTTCAATCTTATTTTTATGTATTGTTTAAATTTTAAACCATTAATGTGTAACGACCCAACTATTCTAGACTTTGGACCATTAATAACTTTCATAATAATCTTAAGAAAACGTACATACGAAATAACCATAACTTTATTTAAAAACTGTAAAGTAAATGTTAAATACATAAAAATTCATTTAGGATATGGGATCCCATTTTTTTGAAAATAAAACAAAACATAACTTAAATAAATTGGTTACAAAATTAAGTGCGGAAAAATAATACATAGAAATCATAACTAAAAGACTAAAAAAAAAAACTTCATCCTCAAATCGTACGCGCAATCCACCAATTCCATCCTTCCTCAATACACATCCCCAAGCTGCCAAGAACCTTCGCGCCGCCAAAACTATTTTCCTGCACATATAAAACATAAAGGAATGAGCCTAATGCCTAGCAAATAAAATCTACTACAAGCATGAAACATATACATACATATAAACTATAAACTATAAACTGTAAACTATAATCATATGACTATATAAATACAACATCTATTACAATGGCCATCATACTTCTTGGGACTTGCTAGCTAAGCAATCATATGCCCACAAATTTATGGGGCTAGTTATATAAACATGTCACATAAATTCATGGGGCTCGTTATCTAAACAATCATATGCCCAAGGAATCTACTACTGAGACTTGTTATCTAAACAAGTTATTTATTTGTTATCTAAACAAATTATGTGGTTGTTATCTAAACAATCCAACAACTAAAAACATATCATACTTACAACATAAACATATATCAACAACATAAAAGCATACAAATCTACCCTATTTTCCTTACCAAAAACCGGGATGTGAGAACAAGATCGGGACTTTGGAACACTCCTAAAAACCATAATAGAGAGGTGAGTATACTAAGGAAAATAGATGAAAAGAATGAACTACACCATCGAAAAGATACTTACCAACAAGAACCTCAAGTTCAAAAACTTAGATGCCTAACCAAGAATAGAAAAGACAAAGTTAGGATTTGAGTAGAGAAGAACTATAAGAATCAATACAGAAAGGAAATAGAATTAGGAATACCTTGAATGCTTCTATGACCGAACTATACCTCGAAACCGAAATACACTACAACCTTACTTCCCAAGTGTTTATTAAGCTTATAATTATTAAGATTATAATCCCAACCCAAGTGCTTATCACTCTATAGTCTCACTAGCACCTAGAAGGCTCTGATCAATGCTTGAAGAATGAATGAAAAGGCTTGGTGCTAGGTCCTATTTATAGAGTTTTAGGAATAAAAATCTTCTTTTTGGTTTTGAATAAAAATAATGAATTTAATTGAAAATATTTGAATATTCTTCAGCCAAAGGGTTAGGACTTGGTCAAATTTTTCAGAGAGAGGTTTAAGGAGTCAAAGCTTGATTTTTAAAACAAAAATAATAAAAGCAAATAGAATCCTAGCTTCTAACTCCCTATATCTCGTAACTCTAAACTTATCTGCAGTAAAATCAACATATCTGTAGCTGTATAACTCCAATTTAGACTCTCTTTATACCGTTAGAAATCTCATTCAATTATCTACAACTTTCTAGAAATACTATTTTTCTAAATTCATAACATAATTGGGTCAAAAATAGGTCGGAAGTTACAGTACCCTAAAGTTACGAAAAATTTATTTACAACCTAATCCATAAATAAATAAAATTGTGACAAATGTCATGCTCCTAACAGATTCTGGTGAAGACTAAGTCTTATATTTCCCTTATTTTATCATTAAAATAATAATTCCTTAATAATCATGCATATGAAAAATGTCATAATCCTATTAGCTCTATCTAAACCTTAAAAATAACCATGCTCATGACAAGTGTCATATTATTATTGGCTCTATCTAAACCTTAGGTTATAATAATTGTCATATTAATAACTAGCAATATTAATCAAACCTTATGTTATAATTAATATTCTTAAACTATAGGTTAAACTTATAAAATCTACAAGTGTTACTATGAGTGTCTAACTAAGTCCCGACTTGAACCAAAATCCACAGTCATAAACATACTACAACTACTACTAGCTATTACTATTACTACTACTATCTAACTAGCTAAGTAAAGTTCTTGGACTCTACATAATGTTTATTTGTAGTGAGCACATGGAGTTATTACAATCAATAGTTCCAAACAAGGTTAAAAATAACAAAAATGGGTTATAGATGAACATTGTAAAATATTTATTAGGTGGTTGAAGAATACCATTCTAATGAAGTTGGGAGAACAAAATCATGGAGTGTCGGATGGATTGAATCGCATATCTCTTGGAGCAAGCATTGAAGTAATAAAGTGTCATGCTTATATTGTCAACGAAAAATGATTTCATACAAAGTCAAGTGATGATGCTCGAATGGTTCAAAATAGTGGAGTAAGTATTGTCACAAAAGCAATGCATTTTGCAAGTGCAAAAGAGAATATCCCAGTTTCAGGTACTATAACATATTATAGGGTTGTTGAAGAAATATGGGAACTAGATTATTCATTGTTCCGGATTCCCCTTCTTAAATGTTCTTGGGTAGACAACAATGTTGGAATTAGAACAGACAAGCTTGGATTCACTTTGGTTGATTTAAGTAAGGAAGGAAGCAAAAACGATCCTTTCATCATGGCTACTCAAGAAACTTAGGTGTTTTATATAACTGATCCAATTGATGCTAAATGGTATGTTGTTTTAACAGTCTCGGAGAAGAATTTTTTAGAAAATGAAGACGGTGAGGAAAATGATGATTTATGTCATGATTGTTTCATTGTTGGACAATCGATACATGAACAATTTGAGTAAATTCATGATTGTTCAGAAGAAGATGACGATGAATGTTAGAGTCTATGCCCTAACAGAATATGAAAAGACATTTTCTTGATTTAAATAAAAGTACACTTTTATTATATTTGAATGTTATAATTATTGTTTGAATAATTTGTATAAATATCAGAAAATTCCATATTCATTTATGAGAATATGATATTGTATTAGTATGAGAGAATTAAGATCATATATAATGAATAAAATAGTCAGCAACATATTAAAGTACGAAATATTTAATGAATGGTTGCTGGTACAGTTTACTAAGCATATGGGATGCAAGTAATCTAGATTCAGATTACAGATGTGGATAGACATCTTGATAAATGTGTTGTACATAATAGTGATTATATATGACATAACCGATATGAATTAATTATCTTTATAAACTTACCATTTGCGATAAAGATTTAATTCATATCATAATAAATGATCAATTGTAGATCAATTTAAATCCTAACTAATCGTGAACTCCTGTTTGTGCTCATTGGATATTTTGATTCATTCTTTAAGGTATCTTGACATAATGAGGCTAGTGACTTTTGTTTTGGAGATTCAATATCATGAATGGCTAGGAACATGATTTTGCAATAATGGAATCCATCTTTCCTAATGGATTGAATATTGGTTCCCTTAAGGGTTAATTTTGGAACTAAATACTTATTGAGCTCAAATCTATAATATGATTATAGATTAATTATTCGCTAGTGAATTAATGCTTCTTAAGGAACAATAGGTAATTATAAGGGTAAAATGGTAATTTTGACCAATTCTAATTAACGAACCAATGAATGGAGGACAAAACTACATTTATTGATTATATCAATGGACTACGAGAGAAAACTCTGTAAATTTAATTCTATAAATACTTAGAGTGCAGTTCCATATTTATAGTGGAGTAATCATGGAATTAATAAATAAGATTATTGGATTAAAGAGTTTAATTAATAGTCTGGTTTATTGGAGCTTCGTATTACAGGTCCACGGTCCCCAGGTCGCCTCTGTCCTACATTGTCAAATGTAAGGATCTCACTAAGAAGATCATTAGAGAAAATGACTACGTTGCAAATGAATTAATTTCTAAGGCAAGGAAATAAGTATTTGATAATTATGGGCAATTTATTAATTGTGAATTAATTAATTAATTGACTAATTAGTTTTTATTTGAAAAACTTTATATTAGTTAAAATAAATATTAATCATGTTGGATTAATATTTGTGAGATTTTAATTATTATCTTATTATAAGATAATTATTTAAAACTGATAGTTTTTAAGATAATGCTAATTTTGAATTAACTAATATTTATTTTTGGGAATAAATATGTTGCCTTAAAATTAATTAAACAAGCAAATGATAAAATCAGGGATAACATATAAGGATTTGAATTTTGAATTTCAAATTAATTTTTTATTTAATTATTCCTTTTTAAATATGATTTAAATTAAATAATTAATTGTAAAACTGAATAGTTTTAATTTAATTAAATAAAGAATATTTAAATAGTTTTAATTATCTTTATAAACCTGAAAAGAAGTGATTCTTTTCTAAGTCATTTGTTTCTAGGTTATGAGACTCTCTCAAAGAAAAGAACGATAGAATTTTTTATACCTAAAATTATAGAAGTTTCCATAGCCCTCTCTCTTCTCAAACCTCTATAGATCTCATGTGCTGAGAACATCTAGAGAGCCTAAAATCAACATGTGAATCCTACGTACCCACAATTGTCCTTGTGTATTAGAGGAACAACATGGAATGCTTAAGTGTGATTTCATAAGGATAGGAAGATCGTTTATTTTTACTAAAAGACTCAAGCACACTTGATAGGCTTCAAGAGGTAATTCCTATATCCTTCTATGTATTATTTAATGTATATATGTGTATGATGCTAGCTGGTATTAATATTTTTTTGAAACTCCCCTCCCCTACCTTCCGTTGCGTATTTTGATAGTTTTCCTATTTTAATACCAGCAATGAATACATTAGAAACCACATTGAAGAATGAATATGGGTCGATTGTCAATCGACCAAAAAGAAAAGAAAACGTGTTTAGTGAGTAATATGTGTTTATTTATGTCCTAATTATGTGTATGTGTTTAGTATTTGTATAAATGGGTACTGATAATTGTCCAATTGATGTTTATGTTTCAGATGACAGATCCAGGAGATGATAATAGGCCAAATATGTGAGGTACTACAAAGATGGGCCATATAAATCAATGAAAAGATAAAGGAATCAGGGTAGATCATACAATGATAGGCGAGAACCTTTTGGAGATGCATATTCAGAGATGATTTCATACCTTGGAGTTAGATGCAGAAAGTAAATCTCTCTGAATTACTAATTGGAGGTGTGTCCCACAATACTTGGAAGATAATATTTGGACTGATATATATGTAAGTTAATCTATGGAATGTATAATTCTTTAGTGTTTATTTGAATTTAATTTTTAAATTTAGTTGATTATTTTTCTTTATATTTTTCAGGGTAGTTACATCGTTCCTAAGTCATGGAAGAAAGAGTGCCTGAAAATTTGCTGGAACAAAGATGAAGGATTTTAAGACATATATCATTACCAAATACTTCTGCCCTTTGACAAATGTGAACATGATGGAATAACTCTCACATGTCCCATCAGTGTATCCCGAAATCGACCACAAGGACTTGCTACAGCTTGTCCAGAATCGTCTATCTCCAGAGTTTCAGGTACTCTTTTCTATGCAAACTTACTTTTGAAATATGATTAAGTGTTTAATAACTTAAATTTAACTATTTTTTGTAGGAATTCAGGAAAGCACAAACAAAATGATCTCTACAAAATACGTCGAGGCATCGTACATCTCGTAGAGGCATGGTGAATATTAGAGAGGATTTGATAAGTAATTCATGTTAGTGTTTTAGCATATATTGAGTATCACTAAATAACGTAAATTATCTTGTATGTTGTAGAAAAAAAGAATGAGGTGTGAAAAATGTAGAATGCCATGATGTTTGGCTAAGAGCTCGTGAAAAAAAAAAAGTTCTTGTCACAGAATTGGACATACAGATTCAAGAGAATATAGTAAGTGATCTAAAGTAATGTAACAATGATTAAACTAACTTCAATATGTACAAATTAGTAATTTTATTGATTAATAGTATGTTGAATAAGAGGAATTGAAAGAACAAGTTAGTCGTGGTGAAATTGTAGCTAAGGGTCAGGATGACATCTTGACTGAAGCGTTAGGGACACCTGAGCACCCAGGTCGTGTTCGAGCTGCTGGGTATGATACTTCTTAATTTGTGTTAGCTTTGATTTACTTAACTGGAATGATTAATTTGGTTGATTATTTTGTAGGTTTAGTGAAAAAATGTATGCATTATTTGGAAGAAAACAAAGGGAAGTTCCTGATGTTGTTTCTCATGAAGAAAACAAGATTGCTAGACTCACAAAAGAAAATGAAGAGCTGGAGAGGGAAAGAGCTAAACAATTAGAGGAGAATGAGAACACTGAAGAAGAATAAAATAATGAAGAGAATATTGAAGAACAATTCTACAATGAAGATGAGAATGAGAACACTGAAGAAGAATACAATAATGAAGAGAACATTGAAGAACAATTTCAACATGTTATGTATTAGTTCCCTCCACAACATAACAAAGTTGTGAAACTATGTTCAGATAATATTCACAACGTAGTGGCTGAGGGTGTCATCATTGATTCGGAGGTCCATGTAACTATTCATACAGTTTACCTGGATAATTCGATTGCACGAGTTTTGTTCGCTAATTTTATACAAGAGGATGTTGAAATCTTGATTCTAGTTGGTGAAGTACGATATGTTTGCGATACAACCGATACATTCCTTCCTTGGCCCAAGCATTTAATTATGACTCATCAGGTATAAAATAATTCTTTCCATTCATTTGTTATATATGTATATAGTATTAATGATTTAAATGATATTATGCAGGGTCCCCTACAAATGAACCCTACAATGTTAAAAAGTGTGTCCAAGGCAAAACACAAATCCATTTCTAGCCCACATTTTTTTGGGGGAGAGTGAGATAACACCACCTCAAAAAATAGAATCTACACCAAATTTTGATTGACAGAGACTTAAAAAAGATTGAGAAAGAACATGCAAACCCAAGTAGAACAATGGTGTTCTTCAACTTTGATGAAGCTTCAAAAACCCTAGACAAGACCACAACTTTTAGCAAATACTTTGAGAACACCAAACACAAACCAAGGCTTATACACGTTGCAAAACAATGTCCTAATACTCTATTTCCTAGCTACCATGAATGCTTGAGGCCTTCTCTTGAGGAAATGCGGATTGAGATTGAACAAGCCTTCAACTCTCAAAGTCAAGCACTTTCTTGGAGAGTTCTTGGAGAAAACTAGAGATTCTTGGAGCTAGAGAGAGAGAGAGAGTAGAGAGAGATTGGAGAGAGTGATCTAGTCTTCCAAAACACTATTTTGACACTTATATAGAGCAAGCACCATGGTTAGGTCTAACCAATAGTATTAAACTTGAAAAACACATCATTATGAGCATTTTACGTAATTCACGAAATACAGTAGGCGACATGTCGCCTGCCTTGCGTCGCCTGTTAGGGTTTCTTGACACCCTAGGCTTCAGGCAATGTCTCACCACTTGGGTGGCAATGTATCGCCACCCTCTCTGACTTTGGACACTTCCAACGGTCCTAAAAGTTCTCTAAATGCTACCAAACTTTTTGGAAACCCTTAGATACTCTCATGTATCACTTTGGACCCAAATTTTCATTTTATAAGTGCCTACAATTGAAGCTAAAATTTCACATCTTCATTATGTGAATTTTACTAAGTGTTTATACCTTGTTTGTATTTTAACACTTATCATTTGTATATAACCTATCATAACAATCCCCCACTTGGTTAAATACAAGCCTCACTCTCTAGCTTAAACAGTTTTGGTGCATAAAATAAAGTGTCTTTCGGTTTGAACTTTACCTAAGTGAAAATACCACAAAGTCTTATCGAAATCATTAGTTGCTTAAAGTTTGAACCAAGTATTCCATATGATAAAACCGGTGATACCTTACTCACCTCCACCACATCTTTTGTTTTCCCATTTTCTCGCTTAGCACTATCATGGCCATGTGCTCATCTCTTCATGGACTTTCCGGGGAGAAACTCTAACTCCCATGAGAGGCGGCACCACCTCTAAGTCGACATAGGTGAAGTTCTTACAACATCTTTGCCACCTTTATAGATGTTTGTTACACTCAGCTAAACTTCATTAAAAGTCGTAGGCTTAACCTTAACTCGGTAGCAACCAACACTAACCATCTCAGATGGAACTCATCATAAATTTTAGTGTTGAAACTATTCACTTATCAATGACTCGTTCTTACCCATTGAACTCTTTCCCTTGATTTGTACAAGTTGAGAGATGGGTTTCCATCATTGGTCAATCTATTGTTCTAGGAGTTTCAATCTCATCCATTTTGAAGTGGAACTTACTAACTGTAATGACCTAACTAATTCTATGACTTTGGACCATTAAAACTACTATACATAGACATTATTCTTAAGAAAACATACATACAAAACATTCATAACTTTATTAAAAACTATAAAGTAAAAGTTGAAATACATAAATGCGAGGTATGGGATCCCATTGTTTGAAAAATAAAACATAACTTTAACTTAATTAAAATTGTTTACAAAACCAAGTGTGGAAAATACATAGAAACATAATTAAAAAGATTGAACGCCGTCCTCGAATCGTTCACGCAGTCCCCCGAATCCATTCTTCCTCAATACACAACCCCAAGTTGCCATGAATCCTTCCGCCGCCATAACTATTTTCCTGCATACATAAAAATAAAGGAATGAGCCTAATGCCCAGCAAGGAAAATCTACTAAAAACATAAAACATACACATAAGCTATATCATAAACATATACTATAAACATATGTCATATACTACTACAATGGCCATTATACTACTTGGGGCTTTTAAACTAAACAAGTCATATGCCCAATAGATTGGTGGGGCTTGCTAGCTAAGCAAGTCACATGCCCATAATTTATTGGGGCTTGTTAGCTATACAAGTCATATGCCCAAGGTCTATAAACATACTCTACATAATGTTAACATATCCTAACACAACATAAGATAACATAACATATAACATAACATAAGCATAACATATCATACAAACATATAAGATCTATCCTATTTTCCTTACTAATACCGGGATATGAGAACAAGGACGGGATTTGGAACACTCCTAAAAACCAACAATGAGACCGTGAGTATTTCTAAAAGAAGGAGATGAAAAAGAAAGTGAACTAAACCACCAAGATGAAACTTACCGAAAGAAACCTTATGTTCAAAGAACTTAAATACCTAACCAAGAATGGAAAACAGTGAGTTAGGATTTGAGTAAAGAAAACTAATGGAAACTAAAGAGTCATACAGAAATGAACATAAGATTAGGAATACCTTTAAATGTACTAGAACCGAACTACACCTCGATATAGAAAAACACACTATTTATCTTACTTCCTAAGTGTTTATAAAGCTTAAAATGATAAAGTTTATAACCCAACCCAAGTGTTTATCACTCAATATCAAACCTAGCAGCTTGAAGGCTCTGAACCTAGCTTAAAGAATGAGAGAAATGGCTGGGTACTAGGTCCTATTTATAAAGTTCAAGGAGTGTAAAGATCTTCTTTTAGCTTGAATAAAAATAATGAATCGTACTTGAAAAAACATTTGAATATTCGTTCAACAGAGGCTTAAGACTCAGTCAAAAACGTTCAGAGGCTTGCTAAGAGGTTAAGGAATAAAATGAGCTCGATTTCAAAAACATTTGAAAAACTTGCCCTAGGACCGATATATCGCCCATTGTAGGCGATATATCACCTGGGCTTATGCCCCGAGTGTTCATCGATGAGTTTGTGCGAAGTTCACATGTTTTTGTATTCCCCGTGTGGCGATATATCGCCCCCTATAGCTGCGATATATCGGCATACACTGAAATATTATACACGTAATTGCACTTTTAAGCTTAATTTGAATTGGGTAAATAGCTTTGACTGAGTCCTATAACATTTTTAAAGCTGCTGGCAGGTTCTAGGGTTTTCAAATATTTCTTTTATAAAACTATTCATCAAAAATGCTTAATTTCTCAATAAACATGCACACGAAAAGTGTCTTGATCTTATTAGTTCTATCTAAACCTTATAGTATAATAAATAACATCTTTATAATCAACTATATTAATCAAACCTTATGTTATAATTAATATTCTTAAACTATAGGTTAAACTTATAAAATATATAAGTGTTGCTACGAGTGTTCAACTAAGTCCCGGCTTGAACCAAAATCCACAGTAATAAGCATACTATAACTACTACTAGCTATTACTATTACTACTAGTATCTAACTAGCTAAGTAAAGTTATGGGACTCTACACTAACCTTCTCACAAGAGGTTTTGTAAATGGATCCGCTAAGTTCTCACTTGTCTTAACATATGAGATTGATATGATTCCACCTTGAATCAATTGTCTCACATATTCATGTCTTGGACTAATGTGTCTAGACTTTCCATTATACACACTATTATATGCTCTAGCAAGTGCAGATTGGCTCTCACAATGTATTGAAATTTTTTATACCATATCTGTGGTTAAAAGAATATCCATCATGAGATTCCTAAGCCACTCAGCTTCTTTGTCGATTGCCACTAAAGCTATAAACTCTACTTCCATGGTTGAGTGTGATAGACACTTTTGCTTCTTGAAGCCTCATGAGATTGCACCTCCTCCATGAGTAAACACCCAGCCGGTGGTGGAGAGATTATCTCCAACTCCCGATATCCAATTAGCATCGAAATATCCTTCAATTATTTTTGGAAATTTTGTATAGTGAAGACTATACTCTTTGGTACCCTTAAGATAACCAATAATTCTCTCAATAGCTTTCCAATGCTTGATACTTGGATTGTTAGTAAACCTACTATGTTTACTAACCGCATATGAAATATCCTCTCTTGTCCAATGAGCGACGGACATTAGACTTCCTATTGCACATGCATATTCCAATTAAGCCATTATTCTTCCTTCATTCTTTTCAAACTTCATGTTTGAATCAAATGGTGTATGTGCCTCTTTGATTTTGAGATGACTGAATTTTTCGAGCACTTTCTCAACATAGTGGGTTTGACTCAACACAACCCCCCCCCCCCCCCCCCCCCCCAGTATTCCTTCTAACTTTGATAACTAGAATGGTAACCACCTCTCCAAGGTCTTTCATTTTAAAGTTAGAAGATAGAAACCTCTTCGTTTCTATTATTCCTTTCATGTCATTACTCAAAATCAACATATCATCTACATATAGACACACAAGTATGACTAAGTCACCACAAGTCTTAGAGTATAAGCACTTGTCCGCATTATTGTGTCTAAATCCATTAGAAACAATGACTTTATCAAACTTCTCATGAAATTGTTTTGGAGTTTGTTTAAAACCATATAATGGTTTGACAAGTCTACACACTTTATGTTCATTTCCTTGAAGAACAAAACATTTCGGTTGGTCCATATAGACCTCCTCCTCGAGATCCCCATTTAGGAATGTTGTTTTGACATCCATTTGGTGAACACAAAGGTTATATATAAATGATAAGGCAAACAACAACCTTCTAGAAGTAGTTCTTTCTACCGGTGCATATGTGTCAAAGTAATCTATTCCCTCTCTTTGTTTGAATCCTTTGGCTACTAGCCTAGCCTTGAAGGTTTGTATGGTGCCATTGCTATGGTATTTCTTTCTAAATAACCATTTGCACCCAATTGGTTTAGACCCCTTTGGAACTAATTCCCAAGTGTGGTTTGACATAATTGAATTCATTTCATCATTAATTGTCTCCTTCCAAAAGGTGGAGTCTCATGAGGACATTGCTTCTTTGAAGGTTTTGGGATCATCTTCTATTTGAAGTACTATTGGATGTTTCCAAGTAACTTCCTCGTTATCAGCTTCAACACTTGGATGTTTCCTAGTGTTATCTATTAGAGAACACTTCTCGCTTGATGCCAATTCTTTGAGCCTTTGGCTCCTTCTAAGCAATTGAGGTTGCTCACCAACTATTCTAGGAGTCTCCTCTTGAGGATCTCTATTTTGAGTTGGTTCTAACTTGTTGTCATCGCATGACATGTTCTCAAAGAACTCAACCTTACTAGATTCAATTATTACATTAGACTCCAAGTCTAATAATCTATAAGCTTTGCTATTTTGGGCATAACCCACAAATTCACATCTTATAGCCCTTGGACCCAACTTGATCCTTTTAGGATCGGTGCTCTTGCAAGCAAGACACCCCCACACTTTAAGATAACCAATATTTGGTTTCTTTCCTTTCCATAACTAATATGGAGATATATTATTTTTCTTCATGGAAATATGATTCAAAATATGACAAGCGGATAGCAAGGATTCACCCCCACAAACTAAAGTTCAATTTAGAGTGTAATAGCATAGCATTAATCATCTCAATAAATGCTTTATTTTTTCTTTCTGCTATACCATTTTGTTGTGGAGTATAAGGGGTTGTACATTCATGAATTATTCCATGTTCTTTACAAAACATGTTAAATTCATTTGAAAAATATTCACCACCCCTATCACTTCTAAGCACTTTAATTTTCCTTTCAAGTTGATTTTCAACTTCCGCTTTATACACCTTAAATACATCAAATGCTTCATCTTTATTTTTTAGCAAATATAATATGTGAACCTACATCAATCATCAATGAAAGTAATAAAATATCTACTTCCTCCTCTAGTCAACATTCCATTAAGTTCACATAAATCACTATGTATCAAATTTAACAACTTAGAGTTCCTTTCAACACTAGGAAAATGTTTCTTTACCATTTTAGATTTAACACATAATTCACATTTGTCATGCTCAACATTATCACAATCAATTAATCCACATTTGACAGCCCTTTTAATTGTGCTAAATCCTATATGTGCAAGTCTAATATGCCACAAAGTAATAGAATTTGAGTCAAGCATATAACAAGAAGAAGAAACTTTATTGTTCACATGATCAATGGAAGTAAAAAGTTTGAGCATGTCATCACAATCATATCCCTTTCCCACAAAAACATTGTCTTTGGATAAAATGAGCTTGCCGGAATCTATCACAACCTTGATTCCCGATTTGCCAAGTAAATTTCCACTCACAAGGTTTCTACTCATTTTCGGTACATATGAAACATTAGTGAGTAGAACCGTCTTGCTGGATGTGAAGAACAAATCAATGGTTCCCTTTCCTTCAACCTTGGACCTTTATTCATTTTCCATTTGGATTTCATGCTCTTCCTTTGAAGATTCAAAGGTCTTGAATAGAGTTCTATCATAGGTAACATTAATGGTGACACAAGTATCATACCACCACCCACTCACCTTTCCATGAATGGCATTAACCTCACTTAGTGTTGCCACTAGCTCCTCTTGGGTTGAGTTGACTCTTGCCTCATTGTTTTGGCTCCTCTTAAATCTAAAATCTCTAGCAAAGTGGTTATTATTGCCACACACAAAGCAAGGTCCCTTGGAACTTTTGAATTGTCCCTCATTCTTCTTGGGTCCCAAGGATTTTTTACCATTTCCTTTGCTCTGGCCATTTCCTTTGCCTTTGTTATGAGGGTTAGCCACCACATTGGCCTTAGAAGTCTCTCCATTGGACTTCTCTTCATTCATATCTCTAGAGCGATATTCCTCCTCAATTCTCAAGTGTTTTAGAATTTCCTCCAAAGAAATCTCTTCATTTCTATGGAAAATATTCTTTCTATGGCCTCTCCAAGAATGAGGTAACTTAGCTATAATGGCACTTACAAGAAATTGTTTCGGCAATACAATTTTAAGAGTAGACAATTTATTCACAATAATTTGCAGCTCATAAATTTGAGAGAGAAGAGGTCTATCATCATAAAATTTAAATTCCATATATTGAGTAATAAGGAATTTCTTAGTACCTTCCTCTTCCACTTTGTACTTCTTTTTCAAGGCCTTCCAAATCTCCTTGGTGATCTTGGTGTTGGTGTAGAGATCATATAGCTTATCCAAGAGGGAAATGAGGATGTGACCCCTACAAATCTATTCATCTTCTTTGCACTTCTTCCTTTCTTTGACAACTTCTTGTGTATCATCTTCCTTGGGCTCTTCAAAGGCCTTTAGGTCTTTATCCAAGACATAGAAAACTTTCAAAGTGATGAGCAAGAATCTAATCTTGTCTTGCCAACGAACAAAATTAGTCTCATCAAACCTATCCAATATAGCAAAGTCTTGAGTAATGAATTTCAATGCCGAAAGAGAGTTAGAATATTCCATAATATGCTATCTCAGATTATAGAGTATTAGAATGTTGGGGGAGAGTGAGATAACACCACCTAAAAAAATAGAATCTACACAAAATTTTGATTGACAGAGACTTAAAAAAGATTGAGAAAGAACATACAAACCCAAGTAGAACAATGGTGTTCCTCAACTTTGATGAAGCTTCAAAAACCTTAGGCAAGACCACCACTTTTAGCAAATGTTGTCCTAATACTCTATTTCTCAGCCACCATGGATGCGTGAGGCCTTCTCTTGAGGAAATGAGGATTAAGATTGAACAAGTCTTTAACTCTCAAAGTCAAGCACTTTCTTGGAGAGTTCTTGGAGAAAACCAGAGATTCTTGGAGCTAGAAAGAGAGAGATTGGAGAGAGTGATATAATCTTCCAAAACACTATTTTGACCCTTATATAGAGTGGGCACCATCATTAGGTCTAACCAATACGATTAGACTTAAAAAACACGTCATTATGAGCATTTTACGCAATTCACATAATACAGTAGGTGACATGTCGCCTACATGCAGACAATGCGTCGCCTATCAGGGTTTCTTGAAACCCTAGGCTTCAGGCGATGTCTCACCACTTGGGTGGTGACATATCTCCACCCTCTCTAACTTTGGACACTTCCAAAGGTCCTAAAATTGCTCTAAATGTTATCAAACTTTTTGGGAACCCTTAGATACTCTCATGTATAACCTTGGACCCAAAATTGCATTTTATAAGTGCCTACAATTGAAGCTCAAATTTCACATCTTCATTATGTGAATTTTACTAAGTGTTTATACCTTGCTTGTATTTTAACACTTATCATTTGTATTTAACCAATCACAACAAATTTTTCATCAGCTGGATCTCACGTCAATGTAGGTGAAGCTGAAATAGAACCCTAACAATTCAATGCCCATATAATGAATCACATCCACATCAGTCTTAGATTTATTGTGAAGGAATATTGTTCGATTAAAGGAACAAGAGGAGTCGTAGTAATTCCCGTTGACCAATCATTTATGAGTCGTGAGTCCATCTTCATCACTTAAGAAGATGTAGAGCAAGTAGCGACTTTGGATAATATAGGAGGCTCAGCCATGCTTTTTGGCATGAGGTATCCCTTCAACTTCAGTAGTATAATTGTTACATTAGACAGAACCAACATTGACAGTAGATAAGATAAGAAGACGTACCGTTATTATCTTTTCTAGTCATATCATATAGTTGACCATAGGTCAATTCAATCTTAATTCTGAGTTGTTAGTATTCTAACTTCTTGTATTATTTGAGTTCTTTGACTTGTTCATTACCAGCTTACCCTACGGACTAGCCCATACTTACATCTTGGGAACTCAGTAGTATAATTGAGTGGGATTGTTAATCATAGATATGAACATCTATAGCTTCTGATAAAGAAGTAAAATGATGGTTTCCTTTTAGTTTGGTTCGAGGTGCTAAATGATAGAGATCTCATTTCAGTAATTAACATTAGTTTACTAAAATATCATTTACAATGAACTTTAAGGATAAAATACAATGAGGGGTAAAATGGTATTTTAGTCCCATCTCATTGTAGACCGTCTATAGAGGATTGAATGATAATTATGGTTATAACAATGGATAACTAATAACATATCTATATTCCTTATAGAGTGTTCTATGAATTCAAGAGTGCAATTCCGAGTCTTTAGTGGAGTCAAGTGGAATTAATAAGTTAGTAAATTTATTTGTTAAATTTATGATAACTTATTGGAGCTTGATTTCATAGGCTCATAGTCCCCATAGTACCTTGGATAAAATCATCTAGATAGTCTCAATTAATTGATTTAATCATCAATTAGAATTATCAAAGTTGACAAGATCAATTTTGGATAATTTCATAGAGTTATGCAAATTAGAGAAGAAAAGAGATTTTAGGGAAAATTTATTAATTAAGACAAATTGGTGTCTAAATTAACAAATAAGTTTAAATCAAGGTTCAAATTATCATTAATTTGATGAAGGATTTAATTAATTAATCAATAGAAAAAAATATGAGCCTTGAATTTAAGTCCAAAGGGCTTATAATTAAATGGGAAATTTCACGGGCCTATAGCCTGTGAGAATTTCAACCTAAGGGTTGTAATTGCCTATTATTTTATTTATTTTTTAATTAAATAACTAACCTAATTGAGCCTTTAAAAGGAATGCTGAGTGAGAGTTGAAAAGAGATGATCAGAAGATCTAGTTTTGATGCTTTAGGGTTTTGGACTCTCTCTACAACAAAAGTCATTTTCTAAGCCTCTATATTCTCTTCTCTTCTTCTCTTTGTATCTATCTCATGTGTTGAGAATTATCCACCCTAGTCTAGGTGATTCTAAGGATATTATGGAAGGTTGTGAAGAAATTTGAAGATCAGTTCAATTTCTTGGTGATACCCTACGACAGAAAGGATTAAGGGTTAGAGAAACTGAAGGAATGACTTATTCATTTCGCTGCATATAATGTAAGTGTTCTTATCATTATCCTTGTTTAAATTCAATTATAGACACATGTTATAGGTTTTCTTATATTAATTTGTTTAATATATGATTTACATGAAAATAAATAAGATCATGTATAAGTATTCCCGACAACTAACCTCAGTGCCTTTGGTAATCTTTATTTTCATGCATGAACATGGTAAAATTGAATTATTTGATATGTTGAGTAATTTGATGGATTTCATGTTTTTTTATAAAGCATATTGAATTTTATGAAATTATTAGCAAATTTGGGTTAATTTGTTGTGTTTCTATTAATTTTTATAAATGTTTTATTTGGTGTAAAACATTGTAAAAATTATTTAGAAAACGATTTTGGTTGAAAAATTACAGAAAAAAAAAATTGAAAAATTTTTGGCTACAAGGACCTCTTGCGTGCACAACTGTGTGCCTACTTGCAGCCCGCGCGTCACCCCACTAGCGCACGCATCACCCAGGTGCACCAACACGCCTCAGCGTGCATCAGCAGGCCACCCTCGGCGTGACCCTTGGCTACTCCCCTTGCGCATGCGCGCACGTCTCCCCAACACACATAGTCACGGTGAACAGTACCCGTAACAAGTACTGTTCATCCATATTTTTTTATTTCTTTTATCAAATTAAAGATAATAAAATATGAAATTGATTTTTATAACAAACCCAAAAATGTAAGATTTGTTTTATCATTTAAAATATTTTTTAAAATAAGATATTTTTGTTGCTTTATATTTAAAAATTAGATATTTTCTACAAAGATTCAAATTTAAAAATAGATTAACTAATTACTTTTAAATATTTAATATATTAAAATATTATAATTAAGTTATCATGTATTAAAGATATATTTTTTAAATACTTGTTATTTTTTATATCTTTTATTTGAAAATATTAATATATGATTATTCTATGGATTTTAATATTTAAATTTTTTGAAATTTGAAAATTTGTTGACTATATATATTTTTTGAATATTTGAATTTGTTTAAATATTTTAAGATATTTTAGGTTTGTTATAACTATTCATATTTTTTTTATTTTTTTAATAAATGGTTAAGATATTTGTTCATAGTTGTAACAACACAAGATATTTTTCGAAAAAACACTTAAAGAAATTTGTTTTAAAATTTAAAATTGGTAAAAATTTGAAAAATATCACGTTTTGCAAACCAATTCATAAAATATTATTTTAATAATAAATGGCATTTAAATTAACTTTAGGTTAATTGTTGATAAATCCTATCTAAATTAAATTAATATTTTTTTTAAAATGACCTAAACTAAGTCAATTGTTGATAAATGAAATTTAAATTAACTTTTGTTAATTGTTAATAAATTTCATTTAAATTGACTTATTTATTTTTTGCAAGAATTTAATAATTCGAATTTTGGATAAATTCTAGAAAATTAATTGTGGTATTTTTGCAAATAAAATAAATTGTGGTATTTTTGCAAAAATTCATAGACTTGCTCATATAGCAATATGATTAGGATCATCCAATTATAAAATTTATGTTTACACTATATGTGGTTTTTTTTATGCAATTTGTCTTAGAAGCATATAATGGCCCATATGTTTGCATAATATATGGTATTTTGCTAAATAAAACATTCATAATATGATAGGTTTCATGTGGTTTTTTTCAATTTGTCTTAGATGCATATAGTCGCTTATATGTTTGCATAAATGTGTTATTTTGCTAAATAAAACATTCATGACTTGCTTTTGTGGGTGATTCCACTTGTGAATGTTCATTTGCTTTGCATGACTATAGTTGGTCTAATCAATTAATAACAATTAATAAAATGAAGGTTTAAATTCATGTATTTTGGACCTTGTATGGAAGTCTGGGGGTCGTAGTAGTGGGAACGACATACTAGACCCAACCCTCCTCCATACAAGTTTAATTGTTAAGGCCCATTTGCCTAAGTTGGACTTAATTATATAGGTTCATTATAATAGTTAAATCTAAATATTGATTAGCAAAAAAATTAGCTCTAATTTAATTAAATTTGTTTCAATGTGACACTTTATAATTAATAGAAATTTATAGGATTTTGGTTTTAAAAATTTAATTTTACAAATTTTTGGAGAACCATAGTCATTAATTTTCAAAAATTAATAATAAAAATACTTTTTTAATTAAATAATGAGCTTATTTTATAATTATATTTGATTTCCACTATATGTTTAACAAGTTCGATAGCTTAATGGAGCCTCGAGACGCTTCGATTCGTCCCCCTACGGAAGGTGTTCATTAGTTATTTTGACAAGGTTAGATTAAGAAAGAAAGATAATTATAGGTCAAACTCTACTAGACTCACCCCTACGGTGACTACTAGGACTAAATCGATGATTATCGAAACTATGAGTCTAGCTCATAAAATATGAAATTTTGTTTTCTTATTTTGATCGAATAGTAGGTTGTTAATAATGGTGTCCATTATTAAATGAGTTTACAACCCTATTTAACTAATGATATGTTCTTTACTCTTGCCAACCAGGACAACAAAATCATAGAATAGTTAAAAACCTAAAGAAATAGAGATATGATTATTTTGGTATTTTTTTCAATATCTTACATATTTATGGTCATTGTTGTGTTATTTCTTGAAATTTGAGTGAATAGAAGTTTTATTGAGAAAATGTGATTGATCTCTATTGTATTGATAATATGTAGTATTATTATGGTTATGTCTACTCCCATCCTTTCTCAACTTTCTATGGAGAAACTCACTGGAGAAAACTTCCTTAAGTGGAAGCAAAACATCAACATAGTGTTGATTGGTGACAACTCCAAGTTCGCCATGACTGAAGAATCCCGAGAAGTTTCAGCTGAAGGAGCTACCAAGTCTGTAAGAGATAAATATGAGCGTTGGCAGGCAACTAATAACAAGGCACGGTACTACATGTTGACTAGTATGGTCGACACTCTCAAGACCAAGATGGAGAATGTCAAGACGGCCTACGAAATCATGGATCAGCTCCAAGACATGTTTGGGGCAAAGTCTATGCAGACTCGTTTTGAGGTAACCAAGAAATATGCCAATGCTAAGAAGGCACCGTCTCAGCACGTTCGTGATAACCTGATCAAGATGACGAACTACTTTTAGGAAGTTGAACTGCATGGAGCTACAATATATGAGGAGAATCAAGTCGGCTTAATCCTCAACAGTGTATCCCCAGCTTTCCTGACGTTCACCACCAACTACGTGATGAATAAACTCAACTATAGTCTGACGCAGCTCATGAACAAGCTTCAGACTTTCAAGTATATCATGGGTGGACAAAGTAAGGGAGGAGAAAAGAAGACAACTATTGTTGCTGCTGATCCAGCTAAGGCTGAAACTAACCTAGCTTCATCTTCGAAAGCTGGAAACAAGAAGAAAGGTGGACAAAACACCAACCCCAAGCCTGCAAAGGCTGCAAAGATGAGCGCACAACCAAATGCAACGATGCCTAAAGGGAAGAAAAAGAAAAAACAAGAAAGGTAAAGGGAAGTGCTTTAACTGCAATGAGAAGGGGCATTGGAAATAGGATTGCCCCAAGTTTCTAGTAGTGAAAAACAAAGGTAATGATTATAGTTCATTTATCTTAGAAACATGTGTTTTAGAGAATGTAACGACCCAACTTATTCTAGACTTTGGATCATTAATAAACTACTATACACAGACACTAATCTTAAGAAAACATACGTATGAAATAACCATAACTTTATTTAAAAACTGTAAAGTACAGGTTTAACATACATAAAAAATTCATGAGTAGGATATAGGATCCCATTGTTTTGAAAATAAAGCATAACATAACTTAAATAAATTGGTTACAAAATTGAGTGCGGAATTACATAGAAATCATAATTTAAAAGACTTAAACAACTTCATCCTCGAATCGTTCACGCAGTCCACCGATTTCATTCTGTCTCAATACACATTCCCAAGCTGCCAAGAACCTTTTCGCCGCCATACTATTTTCCTGCACATATAAAACATAAAGGAATGAACCTAATACCCAGCAAGGAAAATCTACTACAAGCATGAACATAATCATACACATAAACTATGAACATATATCAAATACTACAACACGTATAATTCTAACCCATGTACATGGTGACTATTGGGGTCTGCTAACTAAGCAACTATAAGCCTCGTACTACAATGGGGTTTGCTAGTTAAGCAATATCATAAAAGTGTTGGGGTTTGCTATATAGCAACTATAAGCCCCAAAACATAAAAGTGATAGGGTTTGCTATATAGCAACTATAAGCCCCAAGCATACATATATCATAACACATAGAAACATACTATAGCATAATCATAGTACTTTTATATAAACATATATCACGTAAGAACTACCCTATTTTCCTTACCAAAATACCGGGATGATGAGAACAAGGTCGGGATTTTGGAACACTCCTAAAAACCATTAATAGAGAGGTGAGTATTCTAAAAGAAAGAGATGAAAAGAATGAACTAATAGATCAAGAAGATACTTACCAACAAGAAATCTCAAGTTCGAAGAACTTAGATGCCTAACCAAGAATAGAGAAGATGAGTTAGGAATTGAGTAGAGAAAAACTATAAGAACTTAATGAAACAATACAGAAAGTAACTAAGAATAGGGATACCTTTGAAATTGCTATACCCAAACTACACCTCGAAACTGAAATACACTATAAACCTTACTTCCCAAGTGTTTAGGAAGCTTATACTGATAAAGCTTATAACCCCAACCCAAGTGTTTAACACTCTAAAGTAATCCTAGCAACTTGTAGCCTCTGAACTCAGTTTGATGAATGAAGAAATGGTTGGGTACTAGGTCCTATTTATAGAGTTCAAGAAAGAAAAGATCTTCATTTAGCTTGAATAAAATAATGGCTTTTTTAATTGAAAAACATTTGAATAATCGTTCAGCAGAGGCTGAAGACTCGGTCAAAAAGATTCTGGACTTATCAAGAGGTTAAGGATTAAAATGAGCTCGGTTTCAAAATCATTCAAAATTTATGCCCTAGGGCCGATATATCGCCTACCATAGGCGATATATCGCCTGGACTCATATGCCCAAGGCTCGTCGAGGTTGTCGTGCGAAGCTACATGTTTTTCGTATCCCTGTATGGTGATATATCGCCCCAAGAGCTGCAATATATTGGCATACGCTGAAATATTATACACGTAATTACACTTTTTCAGCCTATTTTGAATTGAGTAAACAACCTTGACTAAGTCCTTTAACGATTTCAAAGCTGCTGGCAAACTCTAGGAATTTCAAATTTTACCCTCAATAAACTTATTCCTTAAAAAAAGGTCATTGATGACGTGGCAAGGATTACTTACACATGTATTGACACGTGGCAGAATTAAAAGGCAGAGGTGCTGTTCGGCTATCGACCAGAGGCGCGCCTCCTTGTCGGTGTTACTGTTTGTCACGACCAGGCTGGTCGTGAAGCACGATTTATTTCCTTCTTAGATTGTAATCTAATATTAACTGCATTTTAATATCTCTTCATAATTATTCTTGATACGTGGTTATTAAGGATAAGATATGACACCTTATCATATGTAACCCTCCTTGAGCCTATTAATATGCATGAAATAGCTCAAGGAAGGGACTATTGGATTTATTTAGCTTTTTTTGCTTAAGATTGAGAGAAAACAAGCTAAGGTGGGTTGTTACCATCTGATTGTATTATGCCTAAGGTTTGTGAAACTCAAGAACCCTAGTTCTTTGATCACAACTTTAGGATTCTATAATAACAATATCACAAAGTGGATGTAGGTCATTACTAATCACTGGGGTCGAACCACTATAATTCTTGGTGTTTTTTCATTTCCAATAGATTATCTTTTCAAGCGTCGTTTTATATCCTGTCGTATATTTGACTCCGTGCCGTTGGCTAATTTGAGGGTCAACATTCTGGTGCTTTCATTGAGAGATTGTGAAAGAATCTAATGGCAAAACCATCCAAGAAGACCGGACAGGCCGCTGGCGCTGCATCATCCCAGCCTCCTCCCCCAAATGTGGCTGAGGACGAACCACATTTGGAGTTTGATGAGGAGGAGTTAGATTTTGAATCCAATCAAGAGAATGTTGCAGGATGAGTTGGCCAATCTGAGGGCCAATCAAGAGAATGCTGCAGAGATAATGACGTCAAAACAAAGAGAAATAGAACGCCAGCGTCAGGAGCTGAGCAAGCGGCAGGCTAAGATGGATCATCGACAGAGGGATGCCATGGTCGCCCTTGAAGCAGCTGGATCGAATTAGGCTGTGCCAGCCTCTCAGCCAGACCAACCACCAAACGGGCCGCCTCAAAGAGGTCCCAATCCTAGTCCTCCGCTCCAGCCAGTAAGCCCTCAAAGGCTAGAGCAGCCGCTTGTGGCTCAGGATGATGTCCAACCTAGGGATCCTGAGCAGCAGCCTCCACCTCAGGCTGGTCGAGGAAATCCCCCGCACCCGAGGCAGAATAGGGCCGGGAAACTGCCCCGCAGCCCTAGATGCCCAGGGGATGAAGAGCCGAATCTACCGAGCAGGGGGCAGCGTCCTTCTGCCAACAAGAGGAACTCCAAGACAGGCTCTGCGGTCAGGGGCCCCCCACGGCATAACAATGCATGGGGACCCACCGACAAGCGCAGGCCTCCCCTTGACGCTCAGGAAATGCCAGCCTAAGGAGGCAACAGAGTGAATAGATAGTCGCTCCATAGTCAGCCATAATTCAGAGATGGCCACGACTACAATGAGGTCGATTCTGGCAGAAGAAATGATGGTCAGAGGAACGAAGAAAGACGTGGGGGCAGGAGCCCCCCACCTTGAGAGGACCGACCAGCGGGCCATAACGCTGGGGTGCAGCCCAGGCGTTAACGTCTTTAGTCGGCTGGGAGCCAGTGAGCAACGACGAAGAGACGATGATCTAAGGGACGTACTTAACGACCACCGAGAAAGGCACGATGAGTACGTTCCCCCGGCGCCAGAGGCCCCAGCAATCCCAGAAGCTATTCAGGCTCAGATCGACGCCCTGAACCAAGCGGTACAATAGTTGGTCGGGGGGCGAACATCCCACATTGAGTACGATCAGAGGAGAGGCACTCCCTTCATACAGAGGATTGCTGTGGCTGAAACCCCCAGCAAATTAAAAATGCCAACACTGCTGAATTTTGACGGGTATGGAGACCCGGTATCTCATGTTAATAAGTTTGAGATACAAATGGATATACAAAATGTGTCAGAAGATGCCCGCTATCGCATCTTCCCAGCAACACTGTCTGACACTGCCCAGGAGTGGTTCTTTAAGTTCCCTCCTGCTTCGCAAATGAGTTTTACGAATAGTTCTATGCAGGTTGCGTGCACCCCACTGAGGCAAACCAATTGGTCAAGATACGCCAAAAAGAGGGAGAGCCTTTGAAAGAATATGTTCAGCGCTTCATGCGAGCTGTAGCTGGAGCCAAAATGGTGCGCGATGAAGGTAAGATGATGGCTATAACTGCTGGGGTTAGACACCATTCACCCCTCTAGAGTAGCCTCAGAAAGAATGGGGTAAGAAGCACCCAAGAGTTCTTAGATCGAGCTAATCGGTACATCAAGCTCGAAGACGCGATTGCCAATGAAGGGAAATCACCAAAAAAAGACAAGGGGCCCAAGGAAGAGCCCGCCAAAGCCACCAATGGGTCGGAAAAACCCAATGGCAACGGGAATGGCAATGGTAGAAATGGTGGGAAGCAGGCGAACAACGAACCCTCGACCTCCGAGAATAAGTGTCCCAAAGGTAATCAGTATGAACCAAGATTCACCAACTACACTGCCCTTGTTGAAAGCCGAGCTGAGGTCTACCAGGCGACCAGCTTAAGTGTGCCTTACAAACGACCCGCAGCTATAAGGAAAGATATCTCCAAGAGAGATACGATAAATTTCTGTCGTTTTCACAGCGACTACGGGCATGACACCAATGAATGTAACTAGTTGAAAGATGAGATTGAGTTCCTAATCAGGCAGGGACATTTAAGAAGATATGTCCGAGCCACAGGAGGGTCTCAGCAAGAGGCTCAAGGTGGCAACGAGCAGGCACCTGCACGCCAACGCTCACCACCTCTACAGTCAGCTCCTATGGCAGGCACTTTACTCACCATCTGCGAAGGCCCACATCTTGCAGGAGACAGTGGGAAGGCAAGGGAAAGATACGCTTGAACCCTACGCCACGACCATGACATTGAGATGATGAGTGTGGAATATCGAGCACCAAAAAAGGCTCGAATAGAGGAGGAATTGATAACCTTCTCTGATGATGATGCCCAGCACGTGCGATTCCCACACTCTGATCCGTTGGTCGTAGACGTACAAATTGCCAACATGATGGTGAAAAGGGTGTTGGTTGACACAGGAAGTTCGGTCAACATCCTGTACAAGTCTTCGCTAGAAAGAATGAAGCTGTCCATCAAAGACCTGGAGCCATGCAACCAAACCATTTATGGTTTTTCTGGTGAAGGGCTCACCTCAACAGGGTTGATTAGGCTTCCAGTTACAGCAGGTACTGCACCTGCTAATAGGACATTACTCACTACTTTTATAGTAGTTGATTGTCCTTCGGCATACAACGCTATAATAGGGAGACTAATTTTGGTCGACTTATGAGCCGTCACCTCCATATGGCACCTCGCTATGAAATTCCCAATGGACGCAGGGATAGGATGCATATTGGGAAACCAGAGGGAAGCGAGGGAGTGTTACAACGCCTCGATCACCAAGGCGAAGAAGGGTGTGTCGAGAGACGCCACTGGAAAGGAGTTGCAAATGGCGACTGATGTTCAGGCCCACTCGGGTGATAATCTCACCAAATAAGGCGTTGCCCAAAGTGAGGATAAGGACTTAGATCTTCGCTTTGGGGATTTTTAAGAAGAAGTGGGGCCCATCGAGGACCTTGAAGAGTTCCAAATCGATGAGGAAAATCCGACCAGAGTTGTGAAAGTTGGTACAAACTTAGAGACAACAACAAAACAAGCACTGGTGGAGTTTTTAAGGAGGAACTAGGAGGTCTTTGCCTAGTCGCATAAAGACATGGTCGGGATAGATCCTGCAGTCATCAGCCATGTCCTAAACATCGACAAGAATTATCCACCAGTACAACAAAAAAGAAGGTTGCTCGACCAAGATAGATCAAGGGCCTTGAAAGAGGAAGGCGAGAAGCTGAAGGAGAATGGGTTCATCAAGATGGCGTTTTATCCATCGTGGGTCTCTAATCTCGTACTAGTGCCCAAGTCGAATGGCAAGTGGCGTACGTGCGTGGATTTTACATACCTAAATAAAGCCTGCCCCAAAGATTGTTTCCCACTCCCAAGGATCGACCAGCTAGCCGATGCCACTACAGGGCATGAGATCCTCTCATTCATGGATGCGTACTCCGGGTATAATCAAATTAGTATGCATCCCCCTGATGAACATCACACTAGCTTTCGGACTAATACAGGGCTCTACTGTTACAAAGTGATGCCTTTCGGTTTGAAAAACGCTGGTGCGACTTACCAGCGACTTGTCAACCACATGTTTAAGGAGTTGATCGGCACAAACATGGAGGTCTACGTCGACAACATGCTGGTCAAGTCAAAGAAAGCAGAAGGGCATGTAAGGGATTTACAGGAGTGCTTCAGCGTCTTGAACAAATATCAGATGAAGTTAAATCCCCTTAAATGCTTCTTCGGAGTAGGATCAGGGACATTCTTGGGATTTATAGTTAACTCGAGAGGAATTGAAGCCAATTCCAAGAAAATTAAAGCCCTGATCGATATGAAGTCGCCAGCAAAAGTCAAGGATGTTCAAAGCTTAACCAGAAGAATTGCCGCTCTTAGTAGATTTATTTCAAAGTCAACAAATAAGTGCATCCCATTCTTCAATCTACTTAGAAGCAATAAGAAGTTCGAATGGACAGAGGAGTGTGAATGGGCCTTTCAAGCACTAAAAACACATATGGCGCAACCACCCATCCTGTCAAAGCCGGTCGATAAAGAAACTTTGTTCATCTACCTGGCAATCATGGAATACGCTGCTAATGCCGTCTTAGTAAGAGAAGAAGAAGGCGTGCAAAAGGTTGTCTACTATGTAAGCAAAAGGATGATTGGAGCATAACAGCAATACCCACCCATCGAGAAACTAACCTATTGCCTTGTTTTGGCCTCTAGGAAGCTGCGGCCTTACTTTCAAGCTCATCCAATTACGGTCTTGACTGACCAGCCTCTTCGACAAGTCTTGCAAAAACTAGAGGCTGCGGGTAGATTGCTAAAGTGGGCAGTCAAACTCGGGCAGTTCGACATATCTTACTTGCCGCGAGCAGCGATAAAAGGACAAGCCTTGGCTTACTTCATTGCAGAGTGGCGAGCAGACTGAAGAGCCCAACGAGCTTGAATGTCAAATCCAAGCACCCACGTGGAAATTATTTACAGACGGTTCTTCTAACGAGTCCCACGTTGTGGCAGGAGTGATATTGATAATGCCAGAAGGGCATCGATTTCACTATGCAATCAGATTTGACTTCACTGCTTCTAATAATGAGGCCGGGTATGAAGAACTACTCGTTGGATTGCGGTTAGCTAGGGACATGAATATAAAAGTGCTTGAAATCTATAGTGATTCTCAGCTGGTGGTGAATCAGGTCCTGGGAGAATACCAGGCACGAGGTTTAAAGATGGTTGCCTATTTGAACAAAACGAAGGATCTATTGGCTCAGTTCGACAAATATAGTCTCCAGCAAGTGCCTCGCAATCAGAATTCCAATGCGGACGCTTTGGCAAAGTTGGCAAGTGCGAAGGATGCTGATACTCTGAACATAGTGCCAGTCAAGCGACTATCCGTACCAAGCATCCAAACAACAAAGACCATTCTGGTGATCTAGATGGCGGACACATGGATGGCACCATATGTAGAGTATCTAACGAACGGTGTGTTACCAACGGACAATAACAAAGCTAGGACCCTTCAGCGGCAAGCTGCTAGGTATATCCTAGTCGATGGAATCCTGTACCGAAGGTGATACTCAATGCCACTCCTCAAATGTATTACAAAAGAGAAAGCCAAAGAATTGATGAAAGAGGTGCACGAAGGTTTTTGTGGAGACCACGCTGGGGGGCAGAGTTTTTCAATAAAGATCCTAAGGCAAGGATATTTCTGGCCAACGATGAATGAAGACTCGATGGAATTCGTGCGAAAGTGTGATAAATGCCAGAGATTCTCCAAAATCCCGCGAGCAGCCCCCAATGAGCTTAAACAGATGCAAAGCCCTTGGCCATTTGCAGTTTGGGGGATCGACCTTATCGGATCTTTACCCACGGGAAAAGGCGGTGTAAAATATGCTGTGGTGCCGTCGACTACCTCACCAAATGGGCCAAAGCTGAACCGCTTACAACCATAATGACCAAGAAGGTGTTGGATTTTGTGATCAAAAACATCATTTGTCATTATGGATTGCCAACGAAGATTGTCTCGGATAATGGCACCCAGTTTGACAGTGATTTATTCACGGAATTCTGCGAGCGACATGGTATTATCAAGAGCTTCTCTTCAGTTGCTCATCCCCAAGCAAATGGACAAGTTGAAGCAGTTAACAAAATGCTGAAGGATACACTGAAGAAAAGGCTAGAAGAAGCTAAGGGGGTGTGGCCAGAACAATTTCCTGAAGTACTCTAGTCGTATAGAACTTCCCACCGAACAGCAACGGGTCATACTCCATTCTCTTTGGCTTATGGATATGAAGCTCTGTTGCCTGTTGAGTTAGATCTGACTTCGCATCCCTGAATAACATACGATTGAGATTCGAACAGTCAGCTATTGATGGAATCCCTGGACTTGATCGATGAGAAACATGAACAAGCCCAACTCAGAGTAGTTGCATACCAGCAAAAAGTCGCCCGGTATTTCAACTCTAAAGTGCGCGAAAGAAAGTTCAGCGTTGGAGATCTTGTACTCCGAAGAGTTTTTCTGAATACCCGCAACCAAGCTGCTGGAGTACTCGGACCTAATTGGGAAGGGCCATACCAGATTGAAGAAGTCTTTCACCCAGGCACTTATAAGCTTGCACGCTTAAACGGAGATCTCGTTCCTCACTATTGGAATGGAGAACACCTGCGCAAGTATTACCAATAAACAATTCTTCTTAAAGAATTAGCTTGTATTAATTTTACTTTTTACAAGTTTTGAAAAAAGGTTGGTCATTTTATGTGACCGATATCTTATAAGTGTAAGATCTTATTGATCACTCGTACAGACATGTTTTGTCCATTTATTACAAGAAATATAAGGGACTGTGCGCAGCCAGTCATTTCTTGCAAATTATTGTATTTATTACAAGTATTTGCTCATTACGTGTGTTGTTTTGCTGTATTATAATTCTAATTATATTGCTACGAGCAGTAATGTTTGAACACGTTCTGGTCAAGGCAAGTGACCAAGGACCTAAAGCTCCTCGATCACTTGGGGGGCATATAAGGTACAAGTAAGCAAAGCATATCGTTAAAAGGTATGTAAACACATGAGAAAAATAAGTGAAAGCGCTAGGGTACGTAGAGTATTTTTCAAAATTTTGTATTTTGTTAAATCAAACCAAAGTGCTATGATAAGTTCGGTCATGCGAACAAGATATTATAATAAAATAAAAAGTAGTTATAATATTAAAAACGAATTACTTTACACCGCGAGCATAACTGCTCGAATGTAATTGTCTGATTAAAAGGAAAATAGCTGCCCATGCAGCAATAAAAAATTAATGTCTTTACATTACAACCCGTAGGTTGAGTACTTAAAAGATTAAAAGAAATAGCAGACTACGAATCCGGAGGATCTTGAGGGGTACCCTGATCGACGACATCTGCAGTTTCATTGTCCGCCCCGTCCATGCCAGTCGCCAAGGAGATTTCAGGTGAGGCAGGTACTCTTGCCCTCTCCTCCTTTGCCAGTCGAGCAGTGCAGCGGGCTATCTCGGCTTGCCTTGCACGTTCGGGAAGGTAGTTGAATTCCACCCCTTGGTTGTGTTTCCAGAAGTCATAAAAACACTTACTCGTGGTGTTCCTGTACCTTTCCAAATTGTTGGCATTGGCTTTCTCAAGCTCCTCGATTTGGCCCTCCAAAGTTGTAATCTTCTGTTTGCTCGTGGCCAAATCCTCTTCGAGCTTTTTAGCCGCGCGGTAATTAACACAGTTAGACTCCTTGAAGTTGTCTCTCTGCTTGATGGCCTTACCTAGAGCACTTTTCTTCTCCTTCAACTCCTCAGCCAGTTTGTTCTTCTCCTCGAGCATCGCTGCAAGCTGTTCAGCATACTTCGCTTCGGCAGCTTTGAGTTCGTCAGCATGTTGTTGCTCCAAGGATTTAGACTGCTCGGTGATAGCACCCGAGCGTAGTCGGCCGGCAGTAAGGGTTAGAAATGCCTGCGGTCAAAGCAAAGATTAGACTAACTGTAAAGTATACAAGAAGTCGTCTCCACGAGAAAAGATAACTTACACTGGAAAATTCATTTAAAGCGCGGGTTAGGATCTGGTCGACATCCATTGTCTCAGTCATAGCCATCGCCTCTCGACAGCAGTCATGCTTCACAATTTTCGCGACCCTGTATTTGACCGATCTAAAGGCATGACTTGTTATATCGCCCCCTGCGAAAGCAGGACCAACTTACTGAGTTTGGTCGGTTGGAGCCGGTGGAGACGGTGTCGACCCGGCAGGAGCAGGGGAAGTGTGCTGCTCGTGAGGAGAAGGGGGTGGTGTTGCATTGGCTGAGGGTCCGTCCTCCAAGAGGCCTGCAGTGCGAGGCTTCTTAGCCTAAGGCATTTTACTGCTTTCCCCAGGATGCCTCTTGCTCGCTTTCTTTTTGCTCGAGGGAGTCGCGGGAGCATCGAGGGCGCTGTATATGTCGAACACGTACTCGGGGTCCATATATGAAATAGAAGCAAACATTCGAGCAGTGAGATAGTATAAACAATTAAATATGTTATGTCAGGAAAAGAAACAGAAAAAATTGTAAGTGAAATACCCGAGCTATCATTATTGGTCGCTACATTATAAACTCTACTAGTCTTATACTCACACTCTGGCATGAAGAAGAATGAATCTAAATTTGGAGCGTACTTAAAATTGCCATCCCCGTAAAATAAGTGACAGGGAATTGGCAAGCTATCTAAGAGCAAGAGATCAGTGTCGTTCTCGTCCGAAGATTCGTTGAGGGGCTCGAGGGGTTCGGTGGCTTTCTTTTTCCCTTTTCCCTTTGGGGCAGGGGGAGCGGCAGCCCGCGGGGTGCTGGTAGGTTCCCTGATTGTTACTCCAGTGGCCCTCCTCGGAGGAGTTTTTTCCACGTCCGGGTCCTGCTCAGGAACTTCTCCGCCAGTAGCACTCCCCGCTGTTGACTCCCTCGTGTCCTGATGAGGGGCCAAAAGGCCGACCAGCCTAAGGTTAGCCTATGTGACCAGATGTTTGATGATTTTCTCCAGGTCAGTCATACTGGCCAAGAGGGCTGATCTGAACTCCATGTCTGGAGTGGGGTCTGGTCGTAGCCATGGGCCTGAAAAGCTTTAAAAGTCTAAGAAAGTGTGGAGGAAACACTAAATAAAGATTAACAGCCAGTGGTACAAAGGTTTTACCTCCTTGAGCAAAGGCCATATTGTTCGTGATCATGTCAATCGTAAGGAAATACTCCTGGTAGTACCTCCCCACGTTCGATATGTGAGTGGTGTCAGTCAAGTAGGTGTGCCCAGTCTCTTGTTGACAAAAGTGAAAGAACCCCGTACCTTCTTGGTTGGGGTTGGATTTGAGGTCGAACAAATAGTTAACCTCATGAGGAGTTGGCACGGGCCATTTTTTGTGGCTGTAAAGGATATAGAGTGCTGCAAGCATTCTATACCCATTGGGAGTTATTTGGAAAGGGCCGACTCTGAAATAGTTGGCCACCCCTTGGGAGAATGAATGAAGAGGCAAGGTAGCCCCTGCCTCATTATGGTATCTCAACCAGGCATTGAAGGCGCCTCCGGGCAGGTTCGCCCGTTGGTCATGGTTGGGTCTAACTAATGTCACCCCCGGGAGTCCATATTTTCCTATATAGTTGGCGATCATCCTGATTGTCACCCGGCTCTTAGGTACTACATACCACTCAACATTTGGTTGAATGGCATTTCGGGGCTGAGCATGAGTTTGGATATTGGGGTCAGGAATATTTTCTGCTCGACCACTGGTCGAGGGAATTTAAGCCCGAGGAGCAGGCTGATTTGAAGGATTGGGAGTTTTCTTTTTCTGGGCTGTAGTTTTTGCTCGAGCCATATTTTGAATTAGAGTAAATGGAGTGTTTGTAGTGGCACGAGAAAAAGGGATGTCAGGTATTAGCAATGACGGTTGCTCCTCGTTCTCAAGCAGCTGAGTCAATAAGTCGTCGTCGATGGGTCTTTCTCCTCCCCACGGATCTTACATGAAAGCTGCGAACAGAGAAAGGAGGAGATAAGACGCACAGCTTGAAAGCTTGTGTTGAAAGTTGGAATAACGTTGCTCGCGTATACGACCAGCAACATTCTAACAGAAACACTAAGTTCTATACGAGCAGTTTGAAAAACAGATTGAAAAGCGGAAGTAAAAAGTTTTTTGGGAAAAAGCTTTTTCGACTCCGAAGTAGCGGGAAAAACCCAGTTTTTCACCTAGCTTAAAAATCAAATTTTTACTTCAATTTTACGCCCTAAATCTACAATCTCGACTACCAAACTGGCTCCTAACTCATACGAAACAATATTTCACTACCCTATTAATCATATGTCAACATGCAAACAATCCCCATATATTTTCGGCCAAGAACATGAAGGGGTTCAGAGATAAAAACACGCATAAGGTAGTTTCAAATAGCAACTAAAAGGACAAGAAAATTTGTGAAACTTACTCAGATAAAGATTGAAGTCCAGAGATGGGAGCTATCGGGCGTCCGAGTATAGATGCCTGAAAGTTTCTGGGCTTTGGGGCGCAAGTTCTTCAAGAATGCAAAGGCAAGTAAAAGGTAAAAATGGTAACTTAAGGATTATTTATGAAGACCAAGGCATGATAAAAGAGGCAATCATGAGTTCCTTTTTTCTAAGTATGGGGAAGTGGAATGGCCGTCGGGCACACTTTTGGGAAACTGAAAGGACCTAATTAGACATGATTGGTCACATTTTTCGAGAATACATGGGCGGCTCTGACAGATTTCGTGGGGCATACGAAAGTTTAGTTTCCTAAGTTTACTTATCGCTGGTCACAATAAATAAACTTGGGGGGCAAATGTTTACCCAAAAAAGGTCATTGATGACGTGGCAAGGATTACTTACACATGGATTGACACGTGCAGAATTAAAAGGCAGAGGTGATGTTCGGTTATCGACCAGAGGCGTGCCTCCTTGTCGGTGTTACTGTTTGTCACGACCAGGCTAGTCGTGAAGCCCAGTTTATTTCCTTCTTAGGTTGTAATCTAATATTAACTACATTTTAATATCTCTTCATAATTATTCTTGATACAAGATTATTAAGGATAAGATATGACACATTATCATATGTAACCCTCCTTGAGCCTATAAATATGCATGAAATAGCTCAAGGAAGGGACTTTTGGATTCATTTAGCTTTTTTGCTTAAGATTGAGAGAAAACAAGCTAAGGTGGGTTGTTACCATCTGATTGTATTACGCCTAAGGTTTGTGAAACTCAAGAACCCTAGTCCTTTGATCACAACTTTAGGATTCTATAATAACAATTTCACAAAGTGGACGTAGGTCATTACCAATCACTGGGGATGAACCACTATAATTCTTGGTGTTTTTTCCTTTCCATTGGATTATCTTTTCAAGCGTCGTTTTATATCATGTCGTATATTTGACTCTGTGTCGTTGGCTAATTTGAGGGTCAACAATCTTAATGGGAGTTAGTTTCACTCCTTGAACTCTATAAATAAAACCCTTCACTCATCCATTTTCATCATCTTTCAAACACTTCATTGAGCCTCCAAGCTGCCAATTTCATTCTAGAGAGAAACATTAGGGTTTTGGGGTAAAGCTTTCAAATATAAGCTTTTCTAAAAATTTGGGAAGTAAGCTAGAGTGTGATTTCGGTATTGAGTTATAGATTGAAGCTCTAAGCTATCTATGGTACTCTTAATCTTCAGGTTTAGTTCATTGTTATTCCTCTTATTCTTTTCTTTTACTTCAAATCCTAACTCGTTATAATGGCTTTTGATTAGGTGTTTGAATTCTTGAAACTTAAGGTTTTTGGTAAGTTCTTGTCTTGATGGTTTAAATCTTCTTTTCTTTAGGAAACTTATGGTTTTACTATTTGGTTTTAGGAGTTTCCAATCCTACACTTGTCTCCAATATCCCAATTTTTTGTAAGGAAAATAAGTTAGATTTATGTGCTATGTGCTTTATGTATGTTTGTTTTTATGTCTTTTAGTCGCTTTGGAAATATGGTTACTTAGATAGCAAATCCCGAGATTTTTATCATTATCGTAGACTATAGTTGTGTCTAAACCTACCTCTTAATAGTAGCAAGAGGACTATAGCGGTTTCTATCACATACTACGGTAATAAGTTAATGGTCATTAATATTGTGGTCCATTTTTATGTGTTATGGGTTATGTCTTATGTTTTATGTTATGCTTTAGTATATTTTCCATACTAGGCATTAGGTTCATTCCTTTTTATTTAGATTGTGCATGAAAATGAACATAGAAGGCAGGACGAATCCTTGGTGGCTTCGGCATGTGTATTGGGCGAGGACTGAAGAACTGGACCGATGGGATCGTTCAAGGATGACGTTGATATTTAAGTCTTTCAATTATGTATTTATGATTTCTGCATTTAGTGTTTGAACATTTAAATAAAGGTTTTGTTTTTCTTTATGATTTTATGTAATAACAATAGGATCCCGTATTTTGGATTTTCTATTATAAAGTTTTATTATTTTATTTATGTATCCAAAAGATAGTAGATATGTCTTAATAGTTTTAAAGGTCCGAGGTCTTTAAGTTAGTTGGGTCTTTACAGTTGGTACCAGATCCACGGTTCATATGCATAAATTTCTCCTTGATACATACGCAAATGCTCTGGATCTAACCACCAATGTAAGTGTTTATGTTATGAATATTATGCTTATGTTGAGACTAACGTTTTAGTTAATATGTTTTTAGTCAAAAATGAATGGAGCCATGGCTTATCAAGATATATGTGCCATTAAGGCATTAAAAAAGATTAAAGAGCCAAGGGATACAATAGGAGTGCTAGAAAGAATCACTCAAAAATTGGTCAAATTTCACAAGGAGATAGTTCACCTTCAAATCACTAAGCAAATTATGATGAGAGCAATGGAACAATACGTCCTAGTAATTAGGCTTTTTAAAGATATGCCTTCTGTGGTTTCAAATTTGGAAGAATATGGGAAACTATAGATGATGAAGATGACTTACCGATAGCCATTAGATATTATTTTCTTATACTTAGGTTTACCAATCGGGTTGAGATTCAATTCACCAATGAACAAAAGAATAATATCCTAATGAATATTCCCTTGGTACTTTAGAGGCTTATGATATTGATGATTATGAGGAAATAACTGATGATGCTAGATGAAGGGTTAGATGTAGAAGATCCTAATTTTTTAGAAATTTTACCCTAGTTATTATTAGTATTGTTTCTTTATTTTTTATTGTAATAAGTGAAAAAATTTCCAAATACTCAAAGTTGTTATTTTTGAATGGCATGTATGAATTTTGTTTTGAATTTATTTTATTCTTGAAATCATAATTAATTTATAGTAAATTCAAGAAATAATGACTGAATTCGGTGAGGATGGATACAAATCAATGAACTGGGTTTTGCATTGAGAGTTTAGGGGACCATAGTAGTGGGCACGATTTTACTGATCCCAGCCCTCCCTCAATATGGTTAACTTTGGAACAGCAACAAGTTTCGAGCCTGAGAATTAAGTCATATAGGGTGGTTAGAAACAGAGTTAGAAAATAATAAAGATGGCTTGATAGTCTAAGTATAGAAACACACCCTAATTTATAAAGATGACTTGCATAATTTTTCATAAGAAATCATAACTGATAGGTCTGAGTTATGTTTGCTTAGAATAAGTTTTTGCATTAGAAACTATCAGGGTAAGTTCTAAAATGTTTTTCTCGACTGTTAGAACTTTGCTGAAGATGTCACTCTGAAGATCTGCACGCACTAACGGCAATGCCCCCAGCACCACCAACGAGACTCGTGAGGCCCCTCCAGTCCAAAGAAGGGGAAAAGTACTGCCACTGCTAATGCTAATAGAAATGCACCACCTCTAGTTGACAACGACGTTGAAATTATCTGGTTACGACAACAAGTAGAAGAATTACTGCAGTAACAACGACAACCTCAGCTGCAACCTTAGCCAGCACCTCAAGCACCCCAGCAAGAGCAGAATGGAGGATATCTGTATGGGGGATGGCCGATGGCAAATTATTCGCCTTATCCAGCTCAGTAAATAGAGCCAGTCTATGAGTGTTTCTGTAAGCAGCACACTCCAAATTTTGAAGGGACAACCAACACCTTTGAGGCTGAAGAATGGCTCAAGAATATAGAGTCGATCTTGGCACACATGAACCTCAGTAACGTGGATCGCATATCTTGCATTTCTTCTCTACTGAAAAAGGATGCCAGAATCTGGTGGGATTTGGTACAACAGACTCTCAATATCACCACCATGAATTGGGCCAGATTTGTGGAGCTATTTCACAAAAAGTACTACAACTCAGCAGTCATCGCTACTAGGATGGAAGAATTTTCCAGTCTGAAACAGGGAAATTTGTCGGTAGTCGAGTATGTTCGACAATTTGATCAGTTAGCCAAGTTTTCACCAGAGTTAGTCCCAAACGACTACTTGAGGGTAACCAAGTTCACTAGGGGACTAGACCAAAGTTTGAATTAGCAGTCAAGCTTGCAAACCCCGGAACCACTTCTTAAGCCGATGTTTTCGAAACGGCTATAGAGGAGGAAAGACTCCAAGAAAATGTTATCAAGGAGGAGGCAAGCAAGTCAAAACCCAAGCAGCAGAATCAGACTGAGAATGGTCAAAACAACAACAACCAGCATAACAATAATGGGCAGAAAAGAAATCATCCTGATAATAAGCAGACCAACGTTGACAAAAGAGCACGGACTAACAATGGTAATAACAGGCCAGGTTATGTGGAATACTGTAACCTCCCAAAATTACCTAATAAGGCTTAGGGCCTTGATTAGGGGGCCAAGATGGCAATATATGGAATTATGTGCTTATTTGTTGTATTTAATTGTAATTATGTGGATTATATGATTATATAGTTAGTTGACCATGTTTAGATATATTAAATATGCATGTGGGCCCGTTTCTTATTAGAAGGGCAATTCTGATAATTTGGCCTGTTGCAGGAATAGTTGTATAGTTATGTACATATATGTGATATATGTGAGATACTACACTATTATGTGGGTTTATTTGAGTTACTCGGCACGAGGTGATCCTAGGGAGCAAGTTAGCGGGAAATTCACAACTAGGCTCAATACCCGACTCGGGGCGAGTCGAGGGTTATTTTAGGTATTAGGCATTTAATTGGGTTATTGGGTAGCGGAAATGAATAATTGGAGATATATTTGAAGTTAGTGAGTTTAGGAGGGAATATTGGGGAATTTGAGCATTTTTCCCTCGGGGACATTTTTGGTACCTTGAGCCTCGGGATTAGCTTAAGTCACTTAAGCTTAAGAAACTAAAGAAAAAAAACACAAAACACTCCTCCAAACCAACCTACACTCTCTCACCTCACTCTCTTCCTCTCTAAGTTTTTCCTAAGCTAGTCTTTAAAGATTTGAGAAGAATTTTGGCTAGAAACACATGAATTGAAGCCTAAACTTGGGGAGTTAGCTCTATTGTAGCTTGTGGAATTAATCTTCAGTTGAGGTAAACTCTAGACTATGATTTTGACATTGAATTTCTTAGTTTGTTTGGCCGTTTTAAAGTGTTCTTGAACCTTTAAGCTTGAGAATTGGCCTAGTGTTGTGGATGAGGTTTATGACTGGATTTTTGTTGGGTTTTGTTGCTGGGAAGGTGTTAGAACTATTGTGGTAATTGAATTATGGTTTAGGGGTGAATTTGGATTAGTTTGGATTAAATTTGGCTGCTGAAAATGGAAGAAAATCTGGGTTCGAGGGGCCAAGTCGCGACCTTGTTCTTGAGGGGCCACGACACAGCCTGAACCCAAGGCCTTAGAAGGCCTCTGTCTGGGAGGCACGCCGCAACCCTATAGGGCAAGTCGTGGCCCGCGCCTCTTGAGAGAGGGGAAGAGACTTGCTGTAGGAGGGGCACGCCGCTACCCTCAGGGCCAGGTCGCGGCCCATCTGAGCTTTTTGGCCTTGGGAAGTTTTCTTTAATTGGGAACTTTTTCCTTAGGGCTCGGGATCGATTCCACTACCTAGTTTAGTGGAACTCGAGACCCCAGAGGCTAGGACTCAGTCCATAAGCCTTTATTCGATCATTGTTGATGGAATTCTATTTTATGGTTGTGACTAGGTTACCGCTAGGAGCTTGGAACCAAGATCGTGCTCGAGGGTCATTCTTATTTACGCTTACTCGAACCTGAGGTAAGAAAACTACACCCAATATGTGTTATATGTGATTAGGGCTTGGCCCGACTGTTATGAATTATCTTGACTAGGGCTTGGGCCCCAAGGACATTTATATTTAAGCTTCTTCTTCACATGTTGGTTGATATCTGCTTAAGTGCTTTATGACTGTTGTGTGAATTCCGTGGTTAGGGCATGAGGCCTCATTTAATAAGTATGATTAGTATTGTGAAAATGGTTATTCGATGGTGTTATGTGATTAACATGCATGTGGGCTTATTTGTTGGGAAATGCCTATCCATATCTGCTTCTGTATTGTGGTTTGTATTCCTGGACCAGGGCATGACTCATTACTCAAGGATGGCAATAGTGCTATGTGTGCTGGCCGAAAGGCTTAGGCCTAAACCAGCAATGTATTATTATGTTGGCCAACCCTATGATCGATGAAACATTAAAGCGCTGGGTACGCTGGACTAGCTCTATGGCTAGTGTAACGCCCTGGTTACCCCAGAATAGTTACGGTGAATGGTGGATCGGAAATTTGACCCGCTACCCGAGTCCTTTGGTCAAAAACGTGCTCTAAGTGTAATTAACAGGTTAAGGTGAAAAACTACTAAAAATGAAGTGGATATTTTCATTACAAACTGCTCTACAGAGCTAATCAAAACATTTACAAGTTGTTCTCAGTACAAAACGGTCATTACTGTTTCAAATTTACAATCCCGCCGTCCTAAGTGGAAAAATAGGGTAAACCCCCTAGTTCCTCTAAGAACACCTTGGTCGTGGTGGTCAAGCGGCCACATATGTACACATCACCACCTAAGCTCTCCACTCAAGGCTGGGTGAGCTTTTCTTTCCCTTTACCTGCACCACATAGCACCCAAGAGCCAAGGCCCAGCAAGAAAACACAATAAAGAATGACATAATATCAACAATGATCATAATAATCACTCAGGACCATCAGTCCAAACAAATAGGTGACAGTCGCAACGGTCACAAAAGTGGGTACAGCCCCCTATAGCCATGTGATGGTAGGGTCACTCGGGCTTATCTGATTAGTGAACCTTTCATAAGTTTAAACAGGATAGGTGTATGGTGAATAGTCACCAACATAACCTTCCTCATGACCTTAGAGTCATAACCCTGGAACAGCGTTCCCTAGCCATGTGACAAACAGTCACCGGGGCCATATGCCCTGGCTCTGAATAATTGGTCTTAGACCAGACAAGCACTTATAAGTTCATCGACCTTAGGGTCGGTCCAGCGTTAATACCCCATATGAGTCATTCAACGCTGATATCGATTAGATCTAATCTTCATTTGGCTCGACGTTCGTGACACTATGCCATTTCTGACTCTTAGGTCAGTGTCCCTAACTAGTCAGTGTCATATAAAAGTAATCAGCATTCACTAGCATTTAATATGCAATCCATGTCCACATTTATCAACCAACATGCCTCAATAACAATCATGTATGTCATATATACATAGGGTGTAGTTTTCTTACCTCAGATTCGAGCTAGAAAGATTAAAAGAATGACCCGTGAGAACGATCAACTTTTAGTTCTTTAGCGGTCACCTAATCATAACCAAACACAGGACATCATCAATAATAATGATCAACATAGGTTCCACACCAATATCTAGCCTCCGGGAGATCAATCGCAACTAATCCAAGTAGTAGGAACACTCCCGAAGCCTATAGCTAAGTTCCCGGGATCAAAATGAGCAAACGGGGTGAAAATAGGGCAAGGGCTGCGGCCCTGACACCATGGCCCGTGGCCCCCAAAAATTCCTGAAACAAGCATCGCGACGCCCAACACCAAGGGTCGCGGCGCCCAGCCAAAACAGAACCTCCCTTTCTTCTTCTTCGAACCAGGGCCGCGGCGCCCAAGAACAGGGTCGCGGTCCCCGACCCTGGGCCATTCCCAAATGTGTTTTCAATTTCTCCAAGCTTTCAAAATCATGCCTAAACATTCCCCAATCATCAAAACAAAGTTCCCAAGCTTCCCAAAACTCCAAAACTCTCAAAACCCAAGGTTCAAACCCACCAAAAACTCAACAATTAACAAAGTCCAATTCAAAGCTTAGAAACTCGTAAAACTCAAAACTTTAAACTTATATTACCTTTGATTGGGTTGTTTTCCATCAAATCCTTTGGTTAAGAAGCTTCTAATCTTTCCTAGGATCGCTATGCCTCGATCCTCGCTTAATTCCGACTCCTAGAACTCGAGATATCTTCAAAAATGCTCAAACGGTTAAACAAACTATTGAAAGGGAGAACAAGAGTGTTGACGCAGTTCTTGCCAACAGGTAATTAAAAAAAGAAAGAGAAAGGGATCAGTGCTTATGTTAAACCGAAATAGATGAATGATCTTAGAAATGGAATGGTGACACAAAATACGTTTTTTGGTGGTTCAAAGGTTAAAATCCTTCTACTCCACCAGTCAGTATTATTACTATATACTGGGTATTCTTTTACAGGGTCTTTCTTACAATATAGAATCCAACCCCTATTAACTCCCAAGGTCTCCATATTTATAGGAGAAGGCACCTGGGAGTTGGTAGGAAGGTCATCCTGTGACCTTCTTACCTATCATGTCAACTCTGGGACATTCATGATTAATTCCTAAACCTGACACATAAGTGTGGTCAAATCAATAGGTAAGGGGATAATGGGCCGCACGGCCCAACCCAGTCGTGGGTGTCTGAATATGCACGTTCCTGCTGCGTGTCCGAGAAGTCAGGGACATATCAGACACGTGATGTCTGATATATGCACGTTTACCTTGCGTGGTTGACTTTATAAAGGGTCACAGCCTCCAACTCTAACTCGTACCACGAGCTGGATGCTTCCCTCGACCTGTGGTCTTCAGAGTCCAAACTCAGTCTATTCTTGGCGAACCCTTATGTTATCTCGAGCTGAGGAGGTAGGGCCTTACGATCCCAGCTCCGGTCTTGGGGATGTCCACGTGGTAGTCATGATTAGGCCGTATCTCAGCTCGTTAATCAGCCCATGGGAAAATCAGGGCGTACATCTGCCCCCCAAGCCCCTACTCGTGGTGCACGACGCCGCACAGGGCCACAGTAGGGGCTTTTAGGCTTCCCCAAGAACTCTTCATATTCCACATTCTACGCAGGCGACAAATACGTGGAACATCGTGGTTGGTGACGGTACGTCTTCCGAGAACCGCATTTAATGGCCTAGCCTATACTCAGCCGTCGTTTCATCTTTCGAGTGGAGGGCCTTGGATCCCACAACGGGGCAATCCAACGACCCTCTTCATGTGACCCTTCACGTATATAAAATGGGTGGCCACCTTACGCATGGGCCACCCGTTAATTTGAAAATTTTCAGAAATTTTCCTCTTCTTCTTGCTCTCAAAAATCCCCCTTTTTTTCTCTTTCTGATTACCATCTTCGGCGTTCCAGAAACTCAGGCGCAAGGACTCCTTCGAAGCTTTGGAATCACCCACTCGGACAAAGCCCCAACCCAGGCGATTCCTTTATCCTCCTCCCAGCCAAACATTCTGTAAGTCTCCTAACTGTGCATGTTTTGAAATTATTTTTCACTGTAGCTTAGGTAAATATTTACTGTAGCCGCATGCAAGGGTTTGCTGGGTTTTGTGGGAATGAAGGGTGAAAGCCTTTTAGGTTAGGGTATCTTTGCAGTAGAAAACCATTTAGGAGCATGGTTTGTAGGATGCATTTTCTGGGGAAAATTTCTGGGTAGGATTTTTGGTATGCTAGTTTAAAGTATTCAGTATTTTGGGTGCAAAACCGGGTAGCTTAGGGGACACACTTTACAGGCGGTTTTGCCTTCCTTTCCTACTAAAACTTTCCTTCCAAGGAAAATTCTATCCTGACCCTCCTGACACATGAATTCTGAGTAATCGGGGATCTGTTGGGAGCACAGGCACGTGTTCATAGAACCGCGTGGTCTCATTCTCCACGGGCTGGGCTTACCTCAGCTCGTGCAAGGAACACTCCTGATTCTTCCTCATGCTTAGGTCGCCTTTTCTGAAATCTTTTCTTTTGTTCACTAGGCGACCAGATGGCACTGAAGAAGAATGCTCCAAAGAGGATCGCTGGCAGCTCGGCCTCCCAACAAGACAAAGGAAAGGCGGTGATGGCTGAATCCCCGATCCCCAACTTTAGGCCAGTGGTGGAACAGGAGCTCGAGGTGGTCCCTGACGCGTTCTTTGAGGCGGAGAGGATCGTCTCAAAGATTACCGACCAGGCGAAGGTAAACAAGATCTTCCTCACCCACAAGATCGAGCTGGGGAGAGAATCTGTGATTGCCCGACCTCCTGCAGAGGGCGAGCGGAGCTGCGCGCCGCTTGGTGAGGCATTCTCGGCCTGGAGCGACGAGCATTTCAAGGCGGGGGCCTTCCTCCCGCTGGATCAGTATTTCGCCGACTTCCTCAATTACGTGTGGTTGGCCCCATTCCAGCTCCCCCCCCCCCCAACTCTTATCGTTTTTTGGCGGGGTTGAGATACTTGTTCCTGAAACAGGAGTGGGAGGTCCCCACTCCTGCGGACATCCTGTACTTCTTCTGCCTCAAGGCCAGCCCGGAGTAGCGGGGGCAAGGTGACTGGTTTTATTACTTAACCCAGTTCCCCAACACGGTTGTGGTCATCGAGCTGCCCAGCCACCCCAACGACTTCAAAGATCAATTCTTTATGTCGACGGGGTTCCGAAACTGCGAGCTCCACTACTTCAATCGTCCTCGTAAGTGCTTTTCAACCTTAGCTTGTAAGTTAAGTATTGGTTAGCCTCCCCTATATCCATTTCTGACTTAGGATAACTCTACAGCTATCTTCGCGAGGACAGAGAAATCTGTGACCCTTGGGGCCCAGTACGAGACACTAGCGGGCTTGCCCCCCAGCGAAAAGGATTATCATCTGCTCGTGACAGACGAGACGATGTTGGCCTGTAAGCTGATCTCCGAATGTCAGACTCTGAACCTGAGGAGGTCCCGGGCACTTCCCCCAGCCCGCGATACGAGGCCTATCATCGTGGAGGAGGTCGCGGGGGATGAAGATGAGGAGGACGAGGAGGACGAAGTGCCCCTCATGAGGACGAGGAAGCGGGCGCTGGAGGTCGCCCAAAGAACAGACGAGGAGAGGATCTGGTCCGGAGCAACCGCGGGTCCTTCTGGCCAAGGTAACCCTTATATGTTTAGGAATTTAGATAGGGCCACTGCTGACCCCCGGCTAGCTAGGTATAATCCCAAACAGATCGTCCAACGCCACCGAAGTGATCCGGACCTGGACATAACCCTGCTCCACTATGTCGACCAGCTCGTGCTGGATTACCAAGATAGCCGCCCTAGGGGTACCGTAGTCGTAGATAACACCCAAGCCTTTAGGTCGATCCTATTTGAGGAGTATGGGACCAACCTTCGGTCATGGCCATCACTCCGGAGGGGTGCCGTAGCTCCGGGACTCAGGCAATACGTAGAAGAATCTAGCCCTGAACCGGCTTTAGATCCAAAACTTGTGCCAGCTCGGGAAGTAGTTGACTTAGATTCTCCCGCAAGAGCTCCGGGGTCGATGGTCATAACCATAGGTTCTTCTTCTAGCTCGGGGGGTAGGATTCCCTTTAGTATATATATATATTTGAATTTCTCCTTCTTTTCCCCTTTGTTTTTTTTTTTGCATGAATGTTGACTTGTGTGCTAACCATATCTTTGTTTTGACAGAAGAGATGTCTCAGTCCGGGGGTAAAAGTCTGCGGGCTGCGCTCATTGGGGGTGAACTCCCCAGCTGGGGCCTCTGGGCCCAAAATGAAGAAGCTCCCGATGGCGAAGAAAGCCACCGGGACCCAAACCAAGTCTCCTGCCAAGGAGAAAGAGCAGCCCCCTGCCGCTCAGGTTGTGGGAATTGTTCCTCCTACTGCAGGGGGGAGCAGCATGTCCCCAACCCCTCTGCGAGCTCCGGCCTTCATCCGAGACATAGGGGCGGAGCTCGGGACTTCGGCAATTTCAACCTCCGAGGTGCGCATCCCGGTTGACCCCCAGGACCTGGAGAAGATTCCAGAGGCCTTCCGGGGGACGGTGTATGAGACGGCGAACTATGCCGTCAGCCACATCTACAAATTCAACGAGAAAGAGCTCCGGGCCATCGAAACAAGGAGCCCGGTGGGTGTGCTGGAATCTTCACTGGGCATGGCCCTAACGGTAAGCTGACCTCAACCTTTTATGGTTTCTGGACTATCATGCCTTACCCTGTTTTTCCTTTTCTTTTTTCTTTCTAAGGCAGTTGCCTCTTCGTTTTCGCAGAGTGCCGCCGCCCTTCATCGGAGCATAGCCAGGACCAAGGCCCAGCTCGAAGATATGCGGGGCGAGCATCAGGTGGTTAAGGATGCCCTGGCGGCCACGCAGGCCGAGCTAGAAGAAGCCCGTCCCAAGCTTCAAGAGGTCGAGGCAACCAAAGCCGCCCTCGCTGCCGCGAAGACGGAGCTAGACACTACGAAGGCTGGGGCCGAGGAGGCCAAGGCCGCCCTCGCCTCTGCGTGGGCGGAGCTAGATATTACGAAGGCTGGGGCCAAAACTGCCCTGGAAGCCGAGCAGGCGGCCTCCGACACCGCCCTAGAGGACATGCTCTATAACTGCTGGGCCTACAACCCGGACGACGACTTCTCCTTCTTGGCAGCAGACATCTGGGAGCCCTTGCTGGAAGGGCTTAAAGCTCGCCTCGAGAAAGAAGCACCTTCTGAGGCCGGGGAAGTCTCTGGCGCAACGGAGCAGGAGGGCGAGACGGCAACCTCCACAGGGCAGCCTGGCAGAGCTTAGGGCCTTCCTTTGTGCCCCCAATCTTTTATTCTTATTATTTTTTGTGTAACTTTTTGCACGAGGTGTTTCCACCTCGAGACAATCCAATTATCAATTTTATTTTTAATTGACTTATTTCCTTGTCTTTGCGCACTTTAGTTACTATTTTGAAAAAACTTAGTTCGCGTTAATTTTTATCAATATCTCGTGCTCTTTAGGAAGAACAACAATCAATCGTTTTAAATTAACTTCCATGTTTTATGACCTGGTTATATCCAGGAACTTAATTTGAAAACTCAGTTCGCGTTAACTTTTATCAATATCTCGTTCTCTTTAAGAAAAGCAACAATCAATCGATTTAAGTCAACTTCTAAGTTTTATGACCTGGTTATATCCAGGAACTTAATTTGAAAACTCAGTTCGTGTTAACTTTTATCAATATCTCGTGCTCTTTAGGAAGAACAACGATCAATAGATTTAATTAACTTCTAAGTTTTATGACCTGGTTATATCCAGGAACTTAATTTGAAAACTTAGTTCGTGTTAATTTTTATCAATATCTCGTGCTCTTTAAGAAGAACAACGATCAATAGATTTAAATCAACTTCTAAGTTTTATGACCTGGTTATATCCAGGAACTTAATTTGAAAACTTAGTTCGTGTTAATTTTTATCAATATCTCATGCTCTTTAAGAAGAACAACGATCAATAGATTTAAATCAACTTCTAAGTTTTCAGGCGACCTGGTTAAATCCAGGATAGGACTTAGTTCGTGTTAATCCTTATCAATATCTCACGTTTTTTAAGAAAAACAACGATCAATCGATATGAATCAACTTCTAAGTCATTAAGGCGATCTGGTTATATCCAGGTACCATATGCCCCCCAAGTAACTGGGAAAGGGTCTTTCGCGGTTACTTTAGATTACACTTGAAAACATGTACAAATATAAACAAAAAGTTAATTCTCATTGCGTAATACATAGAAAATGGCCTTTAAGGCCTTACAAGGAAATCATTGGTAATATCTCTTTAAATGGATGGCGTTCCAAGTCCGTGGGACTGCCCCTCCATCAAGCCGAGCTAATTTGTAAGTTCCTTCTTTAATGACCTCGATGACTTGATATGGTCCTTCCCAGTTCGGTCCCAATACCCCATCTTTGGGATCCTTACTGGCCAAAAAAACTCTCCTGAGGACCAGGTCGCCAACGCTAAAGGCGCGCTTCTTGACTTTTGAGTTGAAATAGCGAGTGATTTTCTGCTGATAATGGGCGAGCTGGAGTTGTGAATCTTCTCATCTTTCATCCATCAAGTCCAAGGAAGTGCAAAGTAGCTCGTGGTTGCGGTCCTGGTCATATGCCTGGACCCTATGCGAAAGTACCTTAATCTCCACAGGGAGGACTGCCTCACTCCCGAAGGTCAGGGAGAAAGGAGTATGACCCGTAGGAGTCCAATGCGAGGTCCGGTATGCCCAGAGAACCTGGGGGAGCTGTTCTGGCCAGACCCCCTTCGCTTCATCTAGTCTCTTCTTGAGGCTCTCCTTTAGAGTCTTGTTGACAGCCTCGACCTGGCCATTCGCCTGAGGATAGGCCACGGAGGAGAAACTTTTCACAATTCCGTACCTTTCACAAAACTCGGTGAACAGGTCGCTGTCGAACTGAGTCCCATTGTCGGAAACAATCTTCTTGGGCAGCCCAAATCGGCAGATAATGCTCTTAACCACGAAGTCAAGGACTTTTTTGGAAGTTATTGTTGCCAGAGGTTCTGCCTCCTCCCACTTCGTGAAGTAGTCGATGGCCACCACGGCGAAACGAACCCCGCCTTTTCCAATAGGGAGGGCGCCAACTAAGTCGATTCCCCAAACTACAAACGGCAATGGGGAAGAGATCATCTTCACCTCGACTGGGGGAGCTCGGGCAACTGAGGTGAACCACTGGCACTTGTCGCACTTCTTCACGTATGAGATCGAGTCCTTGGACAGAGTAGGCCAGTAATATCCTTGCCTCAAGATCTTCAAGGCCAAGCTCTGCCCCCTAGTGTGATCTCCGCAAAAACCCTCATGCACTTCCTGTAGGATGGCCTTTGCTTCATCTGGAAGAACACATCGTAGGAGAGGTAGGGAGTGTCCACGTTGGTATAGCACCCCATCTACTATAGTATACCTGGGAGCTTGATACAGAACTCGCCGCGCATCATTACGCCCTTCAGGTAGCTTTCCCTCGACGAGATACTCAAGGATGGGGGTCATCCAGGTCGGCCTGGCATCGATCATCTCGACCTCCGTCCTGACTTCTTCTATACTTGGTTTCTCCAAGAATTCTATCGGCACTAACCCCAAGGTCTCTGTCTCCTCGGAGGTGGCGAGCTTGGTTAGAGCATCTGCATTAGCGTTCTGCTCCCGAGGTATCTGCTCGATCGAGCCTCGCCCAAACGCGGACAGTTCCATTTTTACCTTTGCTAGGTAGGCAGCCATCTTGGCTCCTCATGCTTGATATTCGCCCAGAACATGGTTTACCACAAGCTGGGAGTCACTGAAGCAGTGGACGAAGCTCGCCTTCAGCTCCTGAGCTATCCTCAGCTCAGCCAGCAAATCTTCGTATTCGACCTCGTTGTTGGAGGCCTTGAATCTGAATCTCAGTGCCGAGTGGAATCTATGTCCCTCAGGGGATAACAAAATGATTCCAGCTCCGGAGCCGTTCTCGTTGGATGAACCATCCACGAAGATCCTCCATGACGCCTAGGACGAGGTGACTTGGGGTGAGCCTTCTGCAGGATCCTCCCTGTAACGCCCTACTACCTTAGAGCCGTTACTAAGTGAGTTAAAACGAAAATTGTGCAACTAACTGACTCTACGAGGTTTCTAAAACCAAAAGTGTGACTAAACCAGATTTTAAGGCTGTACTCTTTGAAAATGTGTTAGTTTCATTGAAAACATTAAGTATCAAACATTCGGGATCCCAAAAATAAGGTTTACAAAATATTTACAACTCAAAAATAGATTTACACCAGGTTAACTATCAAAAGAATAAGTTAATACAGCCATATACAAAATGCCCCCAACCAAAGCAGTCGGGCAGGCCGAACATGTACGCGCCGCCCCCACGCTCTCCATACTCATGGTCGGTTGACTGACTCCTTGATTTTACCTGCCACACAGAGCACCCGTGAGCCGAAGCCCAACAAGAAAACTCATACAGTATATAACATATGTATAGAATATAGTTGACATATAATCCACTGATAAATAGGAAAACCATCAGACTGAACAAGCATGGCCATGCCGCCCCAGAGGCCTTACCAAAGCCTGGGGTCTCGGTCCTTACCGTAAGGATAACTCATGTATCCCTTGGGTCCCACCCTGGCTATAAGCACTCCATGTGCTAAGTGTTACTTCCGGCCCCAAGGCCGTTCTCGGCCTTCACCGCTCTCGGCCTTAGCCGTTCATTTCATTATATTCATACATATAGTACATTTTGAAATAATCATTCAAACATATAATAATTCATTTAAGGTTGTACATTTGCACATAATACAATCTAGGGCCATGCCCTGAAATAACACTGTGGGCCCATGCCCCGTCCTCGGGTGTTACGTTTTTCTTACCTTTCAATTCGATAGCCTTGATCACCTGACTCCTCGAGCACGATCCTACTCGAGCCCTAGCGCTTACCTAAGAAAAATCCATAAGTCAAAGTCATTTACCAAATCTCAAGTCCAAAACCTAGCCTCGGGACCAATCCCGAGTCCCTGGGAAGTCCTAGATCCCCAAAACAAAGTGGTGGGATCGAGCCCCGAACCCTAGGTCGAAATCCCTCAACAAAAGCCCAAAATCCCCTTTCTGTGAACAGTGCAGCGCTACTGCGCTCTAAAGAGGGCGCTGTAGCGCTACAAGCAGAACAACACACCCCCAGAAACAAGGCCTAGCGCTACAGCGCCCAATGACTAGCGATGTAGCGCTAGTTGCAGACAGGCCACACCCAAAAATCGTTTCTGCGATTTTCCTTCAACCATTTCAACCCCAAACTTGTCCAAATCATTCCCAAACCCAAAAACAAACTTATCAACACCTCACACTCATCCCAAGCATCCCAAGAACTCATAACCCAAGCTCAAGCAACCCAAAACTCAAGATCTACCATAATGAACCCTAAAACCATAAATTCATTCAAACATCAAAGATAAGGTCTTAGAAATCATACCGTGGATGGAAATTCGACCTTGAGTTGAACCCTAGACCTCCTTAGCTTGCTCCTTCTCAATCTTGGCCTGATTCCCCAAAAATCCCCATCTATTTAGCTCAAAAACACAGCTCAAACCAGTCAAGCCCTAAAACTGAAATCTTCAAGAACTTACCTCAAATTTATGATATGATCTTGCTAATCCCTTGCCAATCCTCAAGTGTAGCTTAGGATCCTTGATGCTCAGCCTACCCTAGCTCTCCACTGAGCTTAACTCCAAGAAAAATGAAGGGAAATGGTGGGAGAGCCACAAACCGATTCTTTTGGAACAAAACCCTTCAGCTTTTCTCTCTTTTCCTTTTTTCTTCCTTCTTTCTTTCTTTTTCAGCCTTAACTCTTTTCTACCAATTCCACTAAGTATAAAGCTCCCTTCAACTTATCTCTAAAAAGCCTAAAGACCAAAATGCTCTCTCTATTAATTCTAAACCTTTTTGCCCAAGTAGGGCCATTTTAGTCATTTTACCCAATTCCCACTAATTCCTCAAGTGTTCCTAATAATTTCCCGCTCGCTACCTAATACCTGATTAATCACCAAATATACAATCCTCATCAACATGATTAACCTCAATATATTTTCCAAATTCTCATTTAAACTCCCCAGGCTTAACCCAAGCCGGGTATAGATTCCCGCTTTGACTTTTCCGCTAACCTGCTCATTCTAGGATTGTCTCGAGTCACAGATCACAGATATCAACACAGTCATGCCCAAAATGGCCAAATTACAATTATGCCCTTTCTAAGATAATCAGGTCTACATGCATACTAATTCACATAGTCATGCATCTCAAATAATCAAATAGTCATATAACGTGCATTAAATCATAATCATGCATTAAACTCATTAAAGTCACACACAAAATCCCATTATGCCCTCCAGGCACACTACTCAAGGCCCTTAAGCCTTAATAGTGAATTTGGTTTTTGCAAAACCTGCCTTAAAGGCTGATCAGTCATGACGTGTATTGAGTGGGACTGGAAGTACGGCCTGAGCTTTCGCGAGGCCGTGATAAGGCAGAATGCCAATTTCTCCATCAACGGGGACCGGGATTCAGCTCCGAGAAGTCTCTTGCTGATGTAGTAGACTGGTTTCTGAATCCAGTCTTCTTCCCAGACTAATATGGCACTGGCTGCATCCTCTGTGACAGCCAGGTAGAGAAAAAGAGGCTCTCCTGCTTTCGGTTTGGATAATACGGGTGGCTCGGCCAGATGTGCCTTTAGGTCGAGGAAAGCGCTTTCGCATTCTTCTGTCCATTCGAACTTCTTATTTCCTCGGAGCAGGTGGTAGAATGGCCAGCACTTATCAGTGGACTTTGAAATAAATTGATTGAGGGTCGCCACTCTTCCTGTCAGGCCTTGGACATCTTTGCGCGACCTGGGTGAGGGAAGCTCGGGCAATGAACTGATCTTGTCGGGGTTTGCCTCAATTCCTCAGGTATTGACGATGAAACCCAGGAATTTTCCCGATGCGACTCCAAAAGTGCACTTCTGTGGATTAAGCCTCATGCCATACTCTCGTAGTATCTTGAAGCATTCTTCCAGGTCGAAAACATGGTTATCGGCAGTCTTTGACTTGACTAGCATGTCATCAATGTACACTTCCATGTTCTTCCCGATCTGGTTTGCGAACATTCTGTTTACTAATCTTTGATATGTAGCACCGTCATTCTTCAGCCTGAACGGCATGACCTTGTAACAATAAACGTTAGTCGGGGTCATGAAGCTGGTGTGCTCCTGGTTCGCCGGATTCATGGTGATCTGATTGTAGCCTGAGTACGCATCCATAAAGGACATGAGCTCGTGCCTCACCGTGGCATCCACCAGGGTGTCAATCCTTCGCAATGGAAAACAATCCTTAGGGCAGGCTTTATTCAGGTCGAAGAAGTCGATGCAGGTCCGCCACTTCCCGTTGGGCTTCGGGACCAGCACAGGGTTAGCGACCCAAACCAGAAACTTGGCTTCACGGATAAAGCCGCATTTCTTGAGCCGGGCTACTTCTTCTTCTAAGGCTTCAGCCCGGGTTATTCCGAGGCGTCTCTACTTCTGGGCCTTTGAAGGAACACTTTTATCTAGATGAAGGGTGTGCATGATGACACTCAGGCTTATTCCCACCATATCCTCATGTGACCACGCAAACACATCCAGGTTATCCCGCAGAAATTTAGTCAGCTCCGCCTTCCTCTTGCTACAGAGGTTTTTCCCGAGCTTGACCATCCGTGAAGGATTCCGCAGATCAATGTTTATTTCCTCAAGCTCCTCAATGGCCTGGAGCTCGGACCTGTCCTCGCCTATTCGGGGGTCAATATCCTCACTTAAGACGATATTTTCCCCTTCGGCACTTTAAGGTTTTTCAATCTCAGGATCGGTTAAGGGGTCCTGAGATTCCTCTTCACCACTTTGGATGGCCATTGCTAGCTGCCCGGGTTTCGATTTTCCCTTCATGGAAATGTTGTAGCATTCCCTGGCAGCGAGCTGATCACCACGGACAGTGCATATTCACGTGGAGGTAGGAAATTTCATCGCGAGGTGGCAAATGGAAGTGACGGCCTCAAAAGCTATGAGTGTAGGTCGTCACAAAATTGCATTGTATGCGGCGGAGCAGTCGATGACTACGAACTCGAGGAGTTTGGAGACTGTCCGAGGCCCTTCCCCTAGAGTGATCACCAGCTCGATCGTCCCTATGGCCGTCGATCCTTCTCCCAAAAAACCATACAGCATCATGGAGGTCGCCTTCTGCTCGGCAACAGTCAAACCCATCTTCTGCAATGTGGACTGGAATAGGAGGTTCACCGAGCTCCCATTGTTGATCAGCACCCTCCTAACCCTCCGATTAGCGAGCTGAAATGCTACGACCAGAGGGTCATTGTGCGAGAACTGGACGTGACCCGCATCTTCTTCCGTAAAAATAATCGGTTGTGGACCTCCGAAGATGGTGGATATCTCCCCTCCTATCACGGGAGGAGGGACGTCCTGATCTACCCGAGACTCGGGCTGACTGACCGGGACTTCTGGAGCAAGTCAACTTGCTGGAACCCTGTTCTGTGCGTACTGAGCCAAGGGGCCGGCTCAGATGAGAGTCTCGATCTCATCTTTTAAATGCCTACAATTGTCGGTATTGTGGCCAACATCGTTGTGAAAACGGCAAAACTTGGAGGTGTCTCTCTTCCCCTTTTGGTGCTTCAACGTCTCCGGCCTCTTCCAGGGGAGGCGAGTAGAGTTGGCTAGGAAGATATTCTCCCTAGACTGGGTGAGCTCTGTATAAGTCGCGTAGACAGGCTTAAACTTGTCTACGGACTTATTCTTCTTTTGGCCGTGCTGGCTGCCCTCGCCATTCCCCTTTCTTTTGCCTCCACCGAGCTGGTTGTTCTGTGTGACATTTTGGGTCGCTGCCATGACGTCCGTCCCCACTCCAGTGGGCTGCTCAGGAACCTGGCTGGTCCCTGCAGCTGAGGCTTCGTCTTCGTCCAAGTTGATCCATTCCTGGGCCCTATTAAGGAATTCGTTAACCAAGCTAACTCCCTTCCTTTGTATATCCTTCCAGAGTTCCCCTCCGAATAGGATTCCAGTTCTCATGGCCATGAGCTTGGAGCTATCATCCGCGTCTCTGGCCCGAGCAGTGACATTCACAAATCTGCTCAGGTAGGCCTTCAGAGTTTCGTCGGGCTGCTGCCTCACGTTAGCCAGAGAGTCGGCCTTGACGCGGGCAGCCTGGGAGGCTCGGAATGCCCTTTTGAAGTCAGGCGAGAAATTTTTCCAGGAGCTGATTGACTGTCTTTTGCCTTGCTTGAACCACTGCCTGGCTGGTCCAGTCATTGTGGAAGGAAAGATTAGACATCTCAGCTCGGGGCCAATGTTGTGGGCCATCATCAGGGTGTTGAACATCCCTAGATGATCCGACGGGTCTCCGTCCCCATTGAATTTGGATAGGTGCGGCATACGAAAACCGGGTGGGTAAGCCGTTGCTACTATGCTGGGGGCGAAGAGCTCCATCTCGTCCCCCGAATCGTACTCATCTTTCTCTTTCTCCGACAGGAGCTTCCTCATCAGCTCCTCCATCTGGGCCAGGCGCTCGAGGGTTTGGTCCTGATGTCCTTGGTTGTTCCGGGGCTGTTCAACAGCTCCGGATCCATTGTACATATTTTGTGGGTTATTGCCCCTCCTATCTTGAGATAGGTTATTTGGGGCATTCCCACCGTTACGTACTTCGGACAGGGCCCCCCCTGAGCGAGCATGGCTGTCACCTCCTGCTGGCTCCCCTCTATGAGAGTTAAGGCGATCTCGCAGGTCGCCCCCCTGGGTGGCTTGAGGAATTTGTGCCGAGCTCAAACGCTAATGCAGGTCTCCGCCAGAAAGGTCACTCCGGCGACTGCCGGTCCAGTAGCTCCTGCTAGAGAGGCTCGGAGCTCGCCTTTGGTGGTGAGGATCTGGGCTTTCTCTCGGCGCCCTTCTACGGCAGAAGGGCCCTGCGGAAGGCGGGTCTCTCCTACTACTTCCATAGGCTGGAATATCTCGGACAGGCCGAGGAGGAGATGGATATCTTATTGGAGAGGGAGGATGCCTGATCGGAGAGGTTAATATCCTAGTTTCGTCAGGACAGATGAGGTTAGGTGGGGCCCTCTCGGCCCTGCCAACCTGCGGGTCCCGCGCCTGGCGATCAGGACGAGGTGCAGGACGGCCGTTAGGGACGGGCTGATGCTGCGAGCCCTCCCCGAACCTCCTTTTGGAATTTCCTCGAGCTCTTCTGGGCACGCTCAAGGCTGGTTGAGAGCTGGGAGTTAAAGTTCTGACCGAACGGCTGTACTGCTGTTGTTCGGCTCTAGGCATTTCTCCGAAGTTTGCCTCTCGATGGTGCGATGAAGGAATGGAGTTGGCTGTCGGAAGTCTGTCCGAGCGGCTATGCCTGGACCGATTACCCCGGCAAGACTTAGGAGCCTCGCCTTGCCTCTCTCCGACGTTAGCGTCGATTGTGAGAGGGGGTAGTCGGGCCAGCACACCTTTGATCTGCTGATTAGCTATTGCTAGCTGGCTCCTCAGCTGAGTATTCTCCATCTCCACTGTAGTGTAATAACATGGGTTTGGATTAGGTGGCCGGGGCGCCGAACTTCCAGTGTCATCTTGGCCCGCCGGCTGTTTTCCTGGCCGCTGTTGAACTTCAGGAATTTGTTCGTCAGGAATGGCGACATGATGAGCCTCCTGCCCATCATGTTGTTCCGCCTCATTACCGTGTCTGGATCGAGTAGTCACCATAGTTGGATGTTTGCGACAGCACCAATCTAACTTGCTCTCAATGAAAGCACCAAACTGTTGACGCGGTTCTTCGCCAACAGGTAATTAAAAAAAGAAAGAGAAAGGGATCAGTGCTATGAATGATCTTAGAAATGGAATGGTGAAACAAAATACATTTTTAGGTGGTTCAAAGGTTAAAATCCTTCTACTCCACCAGTCAGTATTATTACTATATACTGGGTATTCTTTTACAGGGTCTTTCTTACAATATAGAATCCAACCCCTATTAACTCCCAAGGTCTCCATATTTATAGGAGAAGGCACCTGGGAGTTGGTAGGAAGGTCATCCCGTGACCTTCTTACCTATCATGTCAACTCTGGGACATTCATGATTAATTCCTAAACCTGACACATAAGTGTGGTCAAATCAATAGGTAAGGGGATAATGGGTCGCACGGCCCAACCCAGTCGTGGGTGTCTGAATACGCATGTTCCTGCTGCGTGTCCGAGAAGTCAGGGACATATCAGACACGTGATGTCTGATATATGCACGTTTACCTTGCGTGGTTGACTTAATAAAGGGTCACAGCCTCCAACTCTAGCTCGTACCACGAGTTGGATGCTTCCCTCGACCTATGGTCTTCAGAGTCCAAACTCAGTCTATTCTTGGCGAACCCTTATGTTATCTCGAGCTGAGGAGGTAGGGCCTTACGATCCCAGCTCCTGTCTTAGGGATGTCCACGTGGTAGTCATGATTAGGCCGTATCTCAGCTCGCTAATCAGCCCGTGGGAAAATTAGGGCGTACAGAGAGATTTTCTAATCATACGTTCTATCTGACAGCTACTTCAAGCTTAAGTAAACTCAAATAAAACCTAATGCTCAGGGTCCCAAAAATACCCCCGGGGACATTATAGTCAAAACCTCCAAAATTTCACCCTGATCTCAAATATTCCCAATTTATCATCAAAAAAACATTCATATTACCCCAAAATTGACCCCGTTTATGACAAAACCGCTAATCCATTATATATGATCGTCTCATGCCGAATAGCTCTCCATAATAATGGAATCTCATCCACAAATCACATTATGCACCCAAATACACATATTCACCCTCAATGGGCCAAATTATCAAAATAGCAAAATTATTCAAATGTGGACCCACATGCACGCATATAACATCATATCATAATATAATTCACATATACATGCATAATATCAATTAATGGCATAATTAAACAAGTATGGCCCTCCCGGCCTACTAATCTCGCCATTAAACCATACCAGAGAATTCGGGGCATTACAGCTAGTTACTCAAGGCTAAGGGAAAAGGCCCCAGGTGACTCTATGGTCACGTAGCTTGGGCATAGTGTAACGTCCTAAACTCCAGGGATCGTTACGGTGCACATTATAAACAGTGCTAAACTCTCTAATCGAGTCATTTGGCCATAAATGTGTAACTAAGTATGATTAGCGGTTTAGGGATTAAAAATTTTGGTTAAGATATAACATTTTATTAGAACGTTTACTATATACATTGGGATCCCAAAAATATAATTTAAAGGTCTATTACAAGAAAATATTTACAACCAACCGATCTAAGCGACAAAATATGGTTTAACCCTAGTTCTTCTTTCAACCCTCGGTCGTGGCGGTCGAGCAGCTGCATATGTATCATCGTCACCTAAGCTCTTCAACTCAAGGATGGTCCTGCTTTCTTTTTCCTTTACCTGCACCACATAGCACCCGTGAGCCGAAGCCCAGTAAGAAAACTCAATATGCTCATGAACAGTAATAACAGGTCATCAAATCTTAAGGCGCATGCCTAGCAAATATAGCACTATTCAAGCAGGCAAATAAGATCACGTAATGATGGGTATCTAGGATAAGAAATCCTGCCCTCTTGAGTGGATGAGTATCAAGTCAATCCTAATCAGATAAGTGATTTAAGATTAGTGGTTCCGGTAACCATGCTGGGCTTATAGCCCAAAACAGAAGAGTGACAATTGAAAAAGTCACTAAGGTGGGTTCCGTTCCCATTAGCCATGTGACGATAGGGTCACCTGGGCTTTACAAATAAGTGATCCTTTCACTAACTTAAACAAGGTAGGTATATGATGGAATAATCACCAACATAAACCTACCGAGTGACCCTAGAGTCACAACCGTGGAATTCTGCTCCCTAGCCATGTGACAAAACAATCACCTAGGCCTTTGGCCCTGGCTCTGAGTAACTAGTCTTAGACTAGACAAACGCTTATAATTTTCATCGACCTTCAGATCGGTCCAGCATTAATGCTCCTAGAGTCATTCAACGCTGATATTGATTAGATCTAATCTTTTATCGACTCTGCATTCATGACGCTTATGTTGTTTCTGACTCTCAGGTCAGTAATACGCGACCAGTGCCGATCCTGAATAGTCAGTGCCACACAGAAGTATGCAATGCTACCAAACATATATCATATGTCAAATTTCCGAATAAAGGGCATTCAACATGCTTACTTAACAATTGCTAGCATAATTAGGATTAAGCATAAACACAGAGACTCAAGCTCTGATCAATCTCATATTCAACATTCACGGCATGTCCTAATCACATGTTTCTCGTGCATTAAATGCATCACATTTAAACATTCAACTTGCATCAAGAATAACCATGCATGTCATATACACAGGGTGCAGTTTTCCTACTTTTGGTCCAAGCATAGGTTACTAATAAACAAGCCACAAGCACGATCTTGATTCCAAGCCTCTAGTGATAACCTAGTCACAACCATAAACGATGATCCAATGATTTCAAGTTCTAAAACCAATCCTGGAACCAAGACCTAGCCTCTGAGACATCAAATCCCACTAAACCGGGTAGTAGGAATGATCCCGAGGCCTAAGGTTTGAGTTCCCTAGCTCAAAACATCACTTCGGCCACAAATGCCCTCAAGCGTCACGGCCCCCATCCAAAACAGAGGTGCCAACATCAGGCATCAGCACCAAGCGCCGCGGTGCCACTATTCAAGGGTCGCGGTCCCCAGACTCCTTCAGCAACCTTCACCTGCTTCATCGAGCCTGGGCTGCAACGCCCAAGATCAGGGTCGCGGCCCAACCTCGAATCAGCCATTTTTTTCCTGATTTCTCCATTTTAAAACCTTCCAAAAACCTATCCAAACATCTCCAAACTCAAAAATCAAAGTTCCCAACACATCCCTATGATCCAAAACCCATAAAACCCAAGCTTTAATTCAATCAAAAACTCATCAAAACACAAAGTTCAATTCAATCTTAAGAACTTAGAACTTAAAACTTGAATTACCTCTGATTAAGTTGTTTCCAACTAAATCCTTCGGCTAATAAGCTTCTAATATTCCCTAGGATCGCTATGCCTCGACCCTCACTTGAATCTGAGTCCTAGAACTCAAGTTTCCTTTGAAAATGCGATCGAAAGATGAAAATGGAACTTAGAGGGAGAGAGAACTTCCTGAAAGTTCTTTTTATCTCTTAAAAGGTTACTTCAAGCTTAAGTAGCCTCAACCAAATCCTAACGCTCGGGGTCCCGAAAACACCCCCGGGGAAAAAATAGTCAAAACCTCCAGAATTTCCCCCTGATCTTACTAACTCCCAATTTATCATCAAATATAAATTCCCATTACCCAATAACCCGGTAATGCTCTAAATACCCCTTGACTTACTCCGAGTCAAGCATAAATCTCGTTGTGACTTTCCCACTAGCTTACCTCCTAAGATCGTCTCGTGCTGAGTAACCCTAGCATAACTAAATAATAATAAAGCACCACACACATATCACATATATGCCAAATATGCCCAATATGGCCAAAATATGAAAATCACCCAATTAATCAGAAATGGGTTCACATATATATTTAATACACCTAAACATGCATATTATCGTTAAATAACATAATAAATCAATTATGGCCCTCCTAGCCTCCTAATCAAGGTCCTAAACCTTATTAGGAAATTTGGGGCATTACACATAGGGCCTCAGGATTGACTGTATGGTCAATTTTTTAGGACAGCGGTCCCAAATTGGTCCAATGACCACTTGTTTGTAACTGAATGACAATATGTGTAGGTTATTACTGCTTGACGTGCTAGATAAAAAATTTCTAGTATAGCCTTGCTTAAATCCATCCACATACTCTTGCCCATAGTAGCTTGCATGGATTATGAGATATGACAAATGGATGTTAAGACAACTTTTCACAGAGGGAGAACGGGTGAAAGTTGTGCAATGCCACATCGCCTGGGGAAGGTCAAGTGTGATGATTCTAAGACTGTGTAGGTATGGGACTACACAGTTGAGGAGGGCTTAAATGGATTAATGGGTACTACCTATGCCAACAAGATGCATATTCTTTTTGGTAGCCCATCACTTGAGAACTCCAACGTTAAGCGTGCTTGTCTTGGAGTAGTCTCATGATGGGTGACCTCCTAGGAAGTTTTTCCAGGAAGCATGCGAGTGAGGAAAAAGCACACTAGAAAGACTCATGTTGATTTGTAGGGTTAGTTTTCATTCCAAGAAGCAGCCATAGTGACATGGGGTGTTACAAATTGGTATCAGAGCTACCAAGGTTTAAGAGTTATTGAAGATTGTTCGGGCATGTACACTTGCCACTAAAGACAAGCGCGACTCAAAGTTTGGTAACTATTATGTGTTTATATGTTTAAATGCTTAAACATGATATGAACAACTTATATGCATGCCTGTTTAGGAAGCATGAGATAATCTAATAGGGTATGGCCCTTGACTACTGCATGAATGATAAAGAACATGCTTATTAGCATCATTACTGCTTTGTGGATGCAAGGGAACCGCTTATGAGCGCTAGTATTTGTATATAGGCCAAGAAATGCTTATTAGCAATGTTAACACTGGCAGGGAATGAGACAACAAGCTTATTATCTATGTTATACTCATGAAAATGCATGGATATATTTATGTGTATTGTTAATTGCTGATGGATATTAGGAAGTGCTTATTAGCACCATGAATGAATATATTGCGTGATGCCATGCTTATTAGCATTGCACTTGCTTATTATTTTTTGATCTTGGACCGTCAGGCAGAAAGAGGTATAGTTATTACTTACCTAACGACTGATTTGATCTCTGTAGGGTGGATTGGGTAACAGTATGAATCCTTGAAGGTCAGAGAGATTGGCTGGCCAAGAGTTACAGGCCAGTGAAGGAAATGACCAGGGCCAGACCCCACCTTGAGCTTAAGAAAACTGGCAACAAGTGCTTCCAGACTTGCAAGCCAGATTAGAGAGGTAAGAAGAGGAGATACGCCTCTTGAGACAGCAACAGGTTCCAGCAGGGAACCTACAGGGTGCAGTACCAGCAGTGGTACAACCAGAGGTACTAGTTGTTGTATAGACCCAGGCAGGGGGAGATGAATGGGAACCCCTGTACGAGAGGTTCAGGAAGCAGCACCCTCCAGTCTTTGAGGGCGGCTCAAATCTACTGAAGGCTGAGTAGTGGATGACTATGATAACCACTATCCTGGATTTTATGAGGGTAGGTGGTAATGAGAGAGTGGCCTGCGCCACTTATATGTTTCAGGAGGATGCCCGAATATGGTGGGAGGTGGTATCCCAAACCAAAGCAGTTACCACCATGGAGTGGGAAGAGTTCAGGACCTTATTCAATGAGAAGTACTACAATGATGCAGTTAAAGCTGCGAAGGCTGAGGAATTCAGCAAGCTACTTCAGGGTAATATGACAGTGAATGACTATGCCCTAAAGTTCGATAGGTTGGCAAAGTTTGTCAGGGATCTGGTGCCCACTGATAGGACCAAAAAAGAGAGGTTTCTTTAGGGGCTACAACCTATGATAGCCCGGGACGTTCGTATTACTACTGTGCCAGGAGTGACTACCTATGCACAGGCTATGGAGAAGGGGCTTACAACTGAGAGCGCCAAGAATAAGATCTGGCGTGACAATGCAGCCAGAAAGGATTCTAAAAGGCTGGGACCTCCATTTCCTGGTTTTGGTAGGGGCGGAGGCCCCAGTGATCAGAAGAGGAAGACTCCAGACACAATTTTAGCTCCAGGGCCAAATAGGAGGCCCTGGGGCATACAAATGGGTCGCCAGAGCGGTGGTGAGACATGGAGGGTATTTCCAAAGTGTGCTTGGTGCAGGAGGCACCATATTGGGGAGTGTCAGGCGAAGGCCAGTTTTGTTTGTGGTAGTACGGGGCACTTGAAGAAAGACTGCCCGAGAGCCAGAAAGGTGGAGCCAAAGAAGGTGGGTAGCTGGACCCCGGCTCGGGTGTTCACCTTGACACAGGCAAAGGCCGAGGCTAGTCCCTCATTAGTTACAGGTCAGCTTTCTAGTGTTGGAACCTTCTATATTGTTCTTATTGATTCAGGTGCTACGCACTCTTTTGTTGCTAGTAGGGTTATAGATGGATTGTGTAGACCATGTGACTTTTATCCTGTGGGATTCGGTACAATGTTGCATACTGGGGAGTTAGTAGTTTCCAAGAGATGGATTAGATCACTACCAATTACAGTGGATGGCAGAGAGTTATCAGTTGACTTGGTAGAGCTGAAGATGACTGATTTTGACATAATTCTGGGTATGGATTGGTAAAAGAAGTATGGGGCAACGATAGATTCCAAGAAGAAGATGGTAACCTTTGAGCCAAAGGGTGAGGACCCTTTTGTTTTCATTGGCACTATGCATGGACCTCTTATACCTATGATATCAGTACTTAGAGCTAGAGACTTATTGCAAGGGAATGCATAGGGTTCTTAGCTAGTGTGCTGGATACCACTCAGGTCGTGCCAGTGGGACCAAAACAGACTCGATTAGTATGTGAGTTTCTGGATGTGTTTCCAGAGGATGTGCCAGGGTTACCTCCACACAGGGAGATTGAGTTTGGGCACCTTGCAGGATGGCTCCAGCTGAGCTGAAAGAACTAAAGGGTCAACTACAGGAGTTACTAGAATTGGGTTTTATCAGGCCCAGTTTCTCACCATGGGGCGCACCGGTCCTCTTTGTGAGGAAAAAGGATGGTTCTCTGAGGATGTGTATCGATTACAGAGAACTGAACAAGTTGAATATCAAGAACAAATATCCTCTGCCAAGGATTGATGATCTGTTTGACCAGTTGCAGGGTAGAATAGTATTCTCTAAGATAGATCTTGGATCTGGTTATCACCAGCTAAGGATCAGAGAGGAGTACATACCGAAGACAACTTTTCGCACCAAGTACGGGCATTATGAGTTTTTGGTGATGTCATTTGGGTTGACTAATGCCCCAGCAGCAATTATGGATTTAATGAATAAGGTGTTCAAATACTACTTGGACCAATTTGTGATCGTCTTTATTGACGATATATTGATAAACTATTGGATAGAGATAGAGCACGAGCAGCACCTGAGATTGGTACTACAGAGGTTGAGAGAACACAGGCTATATGCGAAGTTCAAGAAATGTGAGCTTTGATTGCCATAGGTGACTTTCTTAGGTCACATAGTCAGTAAGGATGGAATTAAGGTAGATCCAGTGAAGATTGAAGTGGTCAGAGATTGGCCAAGACTGAGGAACGCTTCAGATATTAGGAGTTTCCTAGGATTGGCGGGGTATTACAGACGCTTTGTGGAAGGGTTCTCCAAGGTTGTGTCATCACTAACAGAGTTAACCCCCAAGAATCAGAAGTTTGTTTGGTCAGACAAGTGTGAAGATAGCTTTCAGAAGCTCAAGAAGAGTTTGATCACCGCTCCAGTTTTGAGCCTTCCTACAGATCGAGATAAGTTTGTAGTTTACTGTGACGCTTCGAGGCAAGGTCTGGGTTGTGTACTTATGTAGACAGGGAAGGTGATTGCCTATGCATCACATCAGTTGAAGGAATATGAGCAAAGATACCCCACACATGACTTAGAGTTTTCAGTGGTAGTTTTTGCAATGAAGGTGTGGTGGCACTACTTGTATGGTGAGAAGTGTGAGATATACACTGACCACAAAAGTTTAAAATAATTCTTCACCCAGAAGGATCTAAATATGAGGCAGAGACGTTGGTTAAAGCTGGTAAAGGACTATGATTATGAGATCCTCTATCACCCTGGGAAAGCCAACATGGTAGCAGATGCCTTAAGCCGAAAGGGTCCGGGACAATTATAAAGTGCCAGACAAATATCGAGGAAATTGGCTAATGACATGACTAGAGCAGGGATTGAGTTAGTAGTGGGTCGGTTAGCCAGTATCACTTTACAGTCTACTCTCTTTGAGAGAATCAAGGAGGAACAGTTAGATGATCCTCAGTTTGGGGCAGATTAGAGGAGATGTCCTAGCTAGAGTAGCTAAGGACTATACGGTGTCAAGTATGGGCTTGTTGTGATACAAGGATCGGATTTGCTTTCCGATGGACATCGGGATCAGACGAGAGATTCTGCATGAATCTCATACTACCCCTTATTCTCTTCATCCAGGCACCACGAAGATGTACCAAGATCTGAAAGCTTTATATTGGTGGCCTAGGATGAAGAAGGATGTGACTGAGTATGTGGCAAGGTGCCTGACCTGTCAGCAGGTCAAGGCTGAGCATCAGAGGCCAACAGGGCTGTTACAGCCTCTGGATATCCTAGAGTGGAAGTGGGAGGATATCACGATGGATTTCGTGGTAGGATTGCCCAAGACAGTGGGCCAGCATGATTCTATTTGGGTCATCATGGATCCATATACGAAATCGGCTAATTTTCTACTAGTGAGGACGAATTACACGGTTGACCAGTATGCAGATCTCTATGTGAGAGAGATAGTTGACCTTCCTGGGACTCTGAGGTCTATTGTGTCTAATAGAGATCCTATCTTTACTTCCATGTTTTGGGGAAGTTAGTAGAGGGCGATGGGTACACAGCCGAAGTTCAGCACAACTTATCATCCTCAGACCGATGGTCATTCTGAGAGGACTATCTAGAAATTGGAGGACATGCTGAGAGCATGCGTGTTGGACTTTTAAGGGTCCTAGAGTAAATATTTGCCTCTCATAGAATTTTCCTATAAGAACAGCTACCAGTCTACCATTGGGGTGGCACCTTATGAGATGTTATATGGTAGGAAATGCAGATCACCCATTCACTAGGATGAGATGGGTGAGAGGAAATATTTAGGTCCTGATGCAGTTTAGAGGACCACCCAGACTATCGAGAAGATTAGAGCTCGGATGCTCGCATCTCAGAGTAGACAAAAAAGTTATTCAGACCCAAGGCGGAGGAACGTAGAGTTCTAGGTGGGAGACTATATCTTCCTTAGGGTTTCACCTCTGAGAAGGGTGAAGAGGTTCGGGAAGAAGGGCAAGCTGAGTCCTAGGTTTGTGGGACCATTTGACATCCTGGAGAGGATCGGGCAGTTGGCCTACATGTTGGCCATACCCCTTGCACTGTCTGGTGTACATAATGTATTCCATGTTTCTAGGTTAAGGAAGTATGTATCAGATGGAACTCACGTACTGAGTTATGATGATCTAGAGTTGGAGGCAGACTTGTCCTATGTAGAACAACCAGTTCAGATTCTAGACAGGAAAGACAAGGTCCTGAGGAACAAGACTATACCTTTCGTTAAGGTACTATGGAGGAATAGCAAGGTTGAGGAGGCGACCTAGGAGCTGGAGGCGGATATGCAAACTTAGTATCCCGAGTTGTTCAGATAAAATTTTGAGGATGAAATTTCTGTAAGGAGGGGATAGTTGTAACATCCCAAAATTACCTATGATTATATAGTTAGTTGACCATGTTTAGATATATTAAATATGCATGTGGACCCATTTCTTATTAGGACAATTATGATAATTTGGCCCGTTTCGGGCATAGTTGTATATTTATGTGCATATATGTGATATATGTGAGATACTACACTATTATGTGGGTTTATTTGAATTACTCGGCACAAGGAGATCCTAGGGAGCAAGTTAGCGGGAAATTCACAACTAGGCTCAATACCCGACTCGGGGCGAGTTGATGGGTATTTTAGGTATTAGGCATTTAATTGGGTTATTGGGTAGTGGAAATGAATAATTGGAGATATATTTGAAGTTAGTGAGTTTATGTGGGAATATTGGGGAATTTGACCATTTTTCCCTCAGGGACGTTTTTGGTACCTCAAGCCTCAAGATTAGCTTAAGTCACTTAAGCTTAAGAAACTAAACAGAAAAACACAAAACACTTCTCCAAACCGACCTACACTCTCTCACCTCACTCTCTTCCTCTTTAAGTTTTTCCTAAGCTAGTCTTTAAAGATTTGAGAAGAATTTTGGCTATTAATAGAAGAATTGAAGCCTAAACTTGGGGAGTTAGCTCTGTTGCAGCTTGTGGAATTAACCTTTAATTGAGGTAAACTCTAGACTATGATTTTAACATTGAAATTCAGAGTTTGTTTGGCTGTTTTAAAGTGTTCTTGAACCTTTAAGCTTGAGAATTTGCCTAGTGTTGTGTTTTGTTGTTGGGAAGGTGTTATAACTATTGTGGTAATTGAATTATGGTTTAGGGGTGAATTTGGATTAGTTTGGATTGAATTTAGCAGCTGAAAATGGAAGAAAATCTGGCTACGAGGGGCCAAGTCACAACCTTGTACTTGAGGGGCCGCGACTCAGCCTAAACCCAGGGCAATAGGAGGCCTCTTTCTGGGAGGCGCGCCACAACCCTATAGGGCAAGTCGCGGCCCGCGCCTCTTGACAGAGGGGAGGAGGCTTGCTGTAGGAGGGGCGTGCCGCGACCCTCAAGTCCAGGTCGCGACCCATCTGGGCTTTTTGGCATTGGGAAGTTTTTTTTTAATAGAAGCTTTATCCTTAGGGCTCGGGATCGATTCCACTATCCAGTTTAGTGGAACTCAAGGCCCCGGAGGCTAGGACTCAATCCAGAAGCCTTTATTCGATCGTTGTCGATGGAATTCTATTTTATGTTTGTGACTAGGTTACCGCTAGGGGTTCAGAACTAGGATCGTGCTCGAGGGTCGTTCTTATTTACGCTTACTCTGACCTGAGGTAAGAAAATTGCACCCAATACGTGTTATATGTGATTAGGGCTTGGCTCGACTGTTATCAATTATCTTGACTAGGGCTTGGGCCCCGAGGACATTTATATTTAAGCTTTTGCTTCACTTGTTGGTTGATATCTGCTTAAGTGCTTTATGACTGTTGTGTGAATTTCGTGGTTAGGGAATGAGGCCCCGTTAAATAAGTATGATTATTATTGTGAAAATGGTTATTCAATGGTGGTATGTGATTAACATGCATGTGTGCTTATTTGTTGGGATATGCCCATCCATATCTGCTTCTGTATTGTGGTCTGTATTCCTGAATCAGCGCTTGAGTCATTATTCAAGGAAGGCAATTGCACGCTACGCGCTGGCCGAAAGGCTTAGGCCGGAACCAACAACATATTATTATGTTGGTTGAGCCTATGGTCGATGTAACATTAAAGCGCCAGGTACGCTGGACTAGCTCTACGACTAGTTACTCAAGGCTAAGGGCAAAGGCCCCAGGTGTCTCTATGGTCATGTAGCTTGGGCATAGGGCCCCGGGATTGACTGTATGGTCAATTGTTTAGGGCAGTGACCCCAAATTGGTCCAATGGCCACTTGTTTGTAACTGAATGACAATATGTATAGGTTATTATTGTTGGACGTGCTAGATAAGTATCTGGAAGTTTATATTATATGTTTATGCACATGTTGAGTTTTCGTGCTGAGCCTTGGCTCACTGGTGCTTTGTGGTGCAGGTAAGGGAAAAGAAAAGCTTGACCAGCCATGAGTTGGAGAGCTTCGGTGGTGCCGTGTTCATATGCGGCTGCTTGACCACCACGGTCGGGGATATCTCAGAGGAACTAGGGTTATAGTCCTATTTTTGCAGCTTAGGCTGGCTGAATGTAATTTTGATGAATATTTACCCTTTTAAAAGTTGTTTGTAATATTTTGGGATCCCATGTCAGTGTGAAACTTTGTAAATAAAAGTCAATAGTTCTTTTGACCAAAAAATTTAACCCTGACCCTTGACATTAACCTTAGTTACACATTTTAAACCAAATGACTTGGTTAGCATGTCTGACACAATTTAAAGTATATAGTGTAACGGTCCTTGATTAGGAGGACGTTACAAATACCCTCAGTGCTCCAAGTGCCAGAAAAGACATACTGGGGAGTGTCGTGTAAACAGCAATGGTTGTTACAATTGTGGCCAGGAAGGTCATCGGAAAAGAGATTGTCTGCAGCTCAAAACAGAAGAAAAGAAGGACAACAAGATGGTTCCAGCCAGAGTCTTCACTTTGACCCAGGGAGAAGCTGAAACTAGTAACAAGGTAGTCACAGGTCAGCTTACTATCCTCAATAATATATGTTCAGTATTGTTTAATTCGGGAGCAACACACTCATATATCTCGTTAGGAATGATAGAGAAACTAGACAAACCTTGTGAAAGATTTAGAAATACGTTTGTTACGGAACTACCTTCAGGCAAAATTGTTCTATCTTCACGAATAGTACGAGGAGTACTAATCAAAGTCGAGGGCACGGAGCTAGAAGGAGACCTGATAGAGCTAGAGATCAAGGACTTCAACGTAATACTGGGCATGGACTGGCTTGCAAGACATGGTGCAACCATCGACTGTCGATGCAAGCAAGTGACTTTTGAAACCCCTAAGGGTCAGAAACTATGTTTTATGGGAAAGGTTTCAGGACTAAGAACACTTCTTATCTCATCTCTCAAAGCTCAGAGGATGGTAGAGAAAGGATGTCACACATTCTTAGCAAGCGTCATGAATGTGGCACAAGAAACACCATTAAAGGATGGAGACGTCTGCATTATAAAGGAATTTCCAGAGATATTTCCTGATGACTTACCAGGGTTACCCCCTACTCGGGAAATTGACTTCACGATCGAACTAGTACCGAGAATTGAGCCTATCTCAAAGGCACCATACCGGATGGTACCTACCGAAGGCAAGGAGTTGAAAACCCAGTTACAAGAGCTCTTAGACTTTTGATTCATCAGACCGAGCCATTCACCATGGGGGGCACTGGTTCTGTTTGTGAAGAATAAGGATGGAATCATGCGGATGTGTATCAATTATTGCGAGTTGAAGAAGTTAAAAATTAAGAAGAAGTACCCACTACCCCGGATCGACGACTTATTTGATCAACTCCAAGGAGCGGCTGTATTTTCAAAGATTGATCTACGATCCAGTTATCACCAGCTCAAGGTAAGGGAAGAGAATATACCAAAGACAACTTTTAGGACTCGATACGGACATTACGAGTTCCTAGTTATGTCTTTTGGTCTTACCAGCGCTCTAGCCACATTTATGGACTTAATGAATAGGTCTTCAAGGATTACTTGGACAAATTTTTTGTAACGCCCTGGCTACCCCAGAACAGTTACGGTGAACGGTGGACCGGAAATTTGACTCATTGCCTGAGTCCTTTGGTCAAAAACGTGCTCTAAGTGTAGTTAATAGGTTAAGGTATTAAACCAATAAAAAGGAATGGAGATTTTATTACAAACTTCTCTGCAGAGCTAAACAAAACATTTACAAGTGGTTCTCAGTACAAAATGGTCATTACAGTTTTAAATTTACAATCCCGCCGACCTAAGCGGCAAAAGTAGGGTAAACCCCCTAGTTCCTCTAAGAACACCTTGACCGTGGTGGTCAAGCGGCCGCATATGTACACATCACCACATCAGCTCTCCACTCAAGGCTAGGTGAGCTTTTCTTTCCCTTTACCTGCACCACATAGCACCCATGAGCCAAAGCCCAACAAGAAAACATAATACTTTTCATAACATTATCAAATGATTATCATTATAATCATACTGAGCATAAAGCTTTCAAACCAGCGAATGAATATCACATGATTTTAGCAGGAGAATGGCTGCTAGGTAAGCCACTAGCCTCCAAGCTCTCTTTCCTAGCGGGAGAGTGGCTACTAGGTAGGCCACTAGCCTCTAGGCTCTCTTTTCTAGCGAGAGAGTGGCTGCTAGGTAAGCCACCAGCCTCCAAGCTCTGTTTGTTCATCGACCCTCAGGGTCGGTCAGGCATTAATGCTCTTTGAGCCATTCAATGCTAATGGTCGATTAGATCTAATCTTTGTTGGCTTGCGTGAACCACGCTAAGTCCATCCTTGACTAATAAGTCAGCGCTAAGTGACCAGTGTCCAGTGTCACTGTCGAACCTGACTAATCAGTCACAGCTTCACAGCTGACACTAACACCTTTGCCAATTCTGACTGACAAGTCAGTGATATGCTCAAGTGAACAACATATGCTAAGCATTCCATGTTCAATCCATGTCCATATTACACAACCAACATGCCTCACAAATATCCATGCATGTCACACTTGGGGTGCAGTTTTCTTACCTTTGATTCGAGCTAGAATGAGCAAAAGAACAACCTTTGAGAACGGTTTAGCTTTTAGTCCTTTAGCGGTTACCTAATCACAACACATTTGGGATACCATTAATAATCAAGATAATCAAGGGTCTCAAACCATTATCTAACCTCCAAGAGATCAATCCAAACTAATCCAAGTAGCAAGGACACTCCCGAGGCCTAAAACTAGGTTTCCGGGGTCAAAACGAGCAAACGGGGCGAAAACAGGGCAAGGGTTGCGGCCCTAGCACCTTGGGCCGCGGCCCCCAGGGTTCCCAGAGGCTAGGGCCGCGGCGCCCTTCATCAAGGGCCGCGGCCCCCAGCAGGCATAAGGCCCCCACCTGCTTCTTCAAAGAAGGGTTGCGGCGCCACAAGAACAGGGCCGCGGCACTCCACCCTGGGCCATTCCCAACCGCGTTTCTAACACTCCAAAGCCTCCAAAATCATCCCTAAACATTCCCCAATCATCAAAACAAAGTTCCCAAGCTTCCCCATACATCAAAACCCAAGGCTCGAACGAACCGAAAACTCAACAATTCACAAAATCAATTCAAAGCTTAGAAACTCGGAAAAACTCAAAACTTAAACTTCGATTACCTTCAATTGGGTTGTTCTCCGTCGAATCCTTCGGTTAAGAAGCTTCTAATCTTCCCTAGGATCGCTATGCCTCGATCCTCACTCGATTCCGACTCCTAGAACTCAAGATTTCGTCAAAAAGGCTTAAACGGTAAAACGGACTTTGAAAAAGGGAGAACGGAAGGTTTTCTTATCGTATGTTCTATCTGATAAGCTACTTCAACCTTAAGTAACCTCAAATAAAACCTAGTGCTCGGGGTCCCGAAAACACCACCGGGGACATTATAGTCAAAACCTCCAGAATTTCACCCTGATCTCAAATATTCTCAATTTATCATCAAATGAACATTTCTATTACCCCAAAATTGACCCCATTATGGTAAAACCGCTAATCCACTAAAAATAACCGTCTCATGACAAATAGCTCGAATATATCTCCATAATAATGGAATCTCATTCACAAATCAAGTTATGCACCCAAATACACAAATTACCCTCAACGGGCCAAATTATCATCACACCCCTGTAACAAGAGATATGGACTCACATGCATGCATTTCACATCATATCATAATATAATCAACATATACATGCATTTATCAATTGATAACATAATTAAGCAAGTATGGCCCTCTCGGCCTACTACTCATGACGTTAAACTCATCGGAGAATTCGGAGCATTACATTTTTTGTAGTGTTCATTGACGATATTTTGGTGTACTCCAAGGATGAAGTTAAGCAAGAGGAACATTTAAGACTGACCATGCTACAACTAAAGGAGCATCAACTTTATGCCAAGTTCAAGAAATGCAATTTTTGGCTATCACAAGTAGCATTCCTCAGGCACATAGTATCCAAGGATGGAGTCCCAGTAGAGGCTGGGAAGGATTGGCCAAGACATAAGAATGTGTCAGTGGTGAGAAGTTTTATCGGGATAGCGGGCTATTATCAAAGATTTGTAGAAGGGTTTTCTAAGATAGCTACTTCACTTACCAACCTAACCCGGAAGCAGCAAAAGTTCAACTGGACGGATAAATGTCAAGAAAGCTTCCAATTGCTCAAAGACAAACTGTGTTCAGCACCAGTACTTTGTGTACCAACTCCCAAAGATAAGTTTGTAGTATTATGTGATGCATCCAATCAAGGTTTGGGTTGTGTACTGATGCAAAATGACAAGGTGATAGTCTACGCCTCAAGACAGCTGAAGGAATACGAGCAACACTATCCAACACACGATATGGAGTTGGTGGCGGTGGTCTTCGCACTGAAAATTTGGCACCACTATCTTTATGGAGAATGGTGTGAGATTTATACAGACCACAAGAGCTTAAAATATTTCTTCACGCAAAAGGAGCCCAATATGAGGCAGCGCAGGTGGTTGGAACTAGTAAAGGACTATGACTGCAAAATCCTCTACCACCCAGGAAAGGAGCATGTAGTTGCAGATGTGTTAAGTCAGAAGAATTATGGAAATCTGACAGCATTATCCGGAATTGAAAAGCCGCTACAGCAAGAGCAAATTAACACCGGGATAGAAATAGTCATGGGTCAACTGGCTAACTTGTCCATCCAGTCGAGTTTACTAGATGATATACGAACTGGGCAAGGGCATGATGACACATTATTATCACATATGGTAGCAGTCGAAGAAGGCAAGACTACGGATTTCTCTATATCAAGTCATGGGTTCTTGAAATATAAAGGTCGGGTATGTGTGTCGAATGACCATGGGATTAAGATGAAGATATTATAAGAGGCACACAATACCCCATACTCAGCTCAGTTGGGGTCTACCAAAATGACTCACGACCTTAAGGTACTATATTGGTGGTCGGGAATGAAGAAAGACGTAGCAGAGTATGTGTCCAAATGCCTAACATGCCAGCAAGTAAAGGCAGAACATCAGCGACCCGCAGGCTTACTGCAACCGCTTAGTATTCTGGAATGGAAGTGGGAAGTCATAGCCATGGACTTCATGACAAGATTACCGCGGACAAGTAAGCAACATGACTCAGCTTGGGTTGTGGTGGATAGACTCACAAAGTCAGCTCACTTCCTTCCTGTCAAGATTATGTACACTGCGGACCAGTAAGCAGATATTTATGTTCGAGAAATTGTACGACTGCATGGAATCCCTAAGACCATAGTATCTGACAGAGATTTGGTGTTCACATCAAGATTTTGGGGAAGCTTGAAGCAAGCTATGGGTACCAAGCTAAGTCTCAGTACGAGATTTCATCCCCAGACCGACGGACAGTCCGAGCATACCATACAAGTTTTAGAAGATATGTTGCGTGCTTGTGTACTAGACTTCAGAGTATCATGGAGTAAGTATTTTCCAATTTTAGAGTTCTCTTACAATAATAGTTACCAGGCAACAATTGGTACAGCACCCTATGAGCTACTTTATGGAAGGAAATTTCTGTCATTGTTACACTAGGACGAGGTAGGAGAAAGACAACTTCTTGGACCCAAGTTTGTTAGAGAGGCTCAAGACGTAGTGGAACTAATTAGAAAGTGTATGCTCGCTGCTCAGAGTCGACAAAAGAGTTATGCGGATGCCAAGCAACGAGATGTGGAATTCAAGGTCGGAGATCAAGTCTTGTTAAGAATATCTCCAATGAAAGGAGTGAAGCGGTTTGGGAAGAAAGGCAAACTTAGTCTCTGGTACATAGGTCCTTTTGAGATATTGGACAAGGTGGGACCAGTAGCTTATATATTAGCCCTACTGCCAGCTCTAGTAGATAACCACAATGTGTTTCACATCTCGATGTTGCGTAGACATGTGTCAGACCCATCCCACGTTCTCAAGTATGATACGTTAGCACTTTCGAAAGACCTAAGTTATGAGGAACGACCAGTTCGCATTCTAGAGAAGAGGGTAAAGGAATTACGGTCTAAGATTTTTTCGATAGTCAAGGTCTTATGGAGTAATAGTACAGAACGGGAGGCAACGTGGGAATTGGAGGAAGACATTCGAGCACGGTATCCAAAATTTTTTGGTAAGTAAATTTTGGGGACAAAATTCTTTTAAGTATGGGAGAATTGTAGCACCTCATAAATTTACTTAGTTAGATAGTAGTATCTTATGCTGTAGTATTTTAGTTTTCGGGGTTATTGGTTCAAGCCAGGAATTATTTGGAAACTCATTGAGATAGTTATGGATTTTATAAGTTTAACATATAATTTATAAATATTAATTTGATCATAAGGTTTAATTATTGAAGTTGGTCCTTGAAATATTATTTATTATAACCTAAGGTTTAGACAGAATAATTAAGAATGTGACATTTGTCACATGTATGTTTATTAAGGATTTAAGAATGTTTACCCTGAAAAATACTTACTTGCTGATGTGGAAAAATCAATGTGCACGTGGGTTGCACGTGACTACTTAGTGATTACATTCAGGTCAACCAGCGACTGAAATAGAAGTTGCTCGATTGATTCAACAAAAGATGTTGAACAGTATAGCAGAAGATGTGCTGACATATACAACCAGGTCTGATCGTAGTAACGACGCCAGAGTTCAAATATAGTTATAGGTCAGATATTTCTAAGATATTTGACCCTATTTTTGTGTAAAGATTATGATTTCTGTTATTATTCAGATATGCTTGTAATGAAATGTAGACACGGCCCATCGGCCCATATGTACATCCTTGAGCCTATAAATAGGATTCAAAAGATTCATTCAAGGGGGGAATAATTTGTATTCAGAGAGAACTAATGATTTTTATACCCGACTTTTGTATCCTTTTTTAGAGCTTGTGAAACTCAGTGAACCCTAGTTTGTTGATCGCAGGTTTCATAATACATCAATAAAAACACTAAGTGGAAGTAGGTTATTACCAATATCTGGGGTCGAACCACTATAAATCTTTGTGTTGTTTAGTTCTTGCATTCAGCTTATAAATCTTTATCATTTTGGTGACTACGTGTCGTTGGCTAAATCATAAGTCAACATTTTGGTGCTTTCATTAAGAGCTGAACTCAAGACTTTCAAGAAAATCAATGGAAAAAACCTCTAGGAAAGCTGGTCAGACAGGGGAGACTTCTGGATATATGCCCTCCTCCACAAGATGTAGCGGAGGACGAGCCATAGGTGGAACTGGAAGAGGAGGAGATGGATGTTGAAACCTTGTGAACAACTTTGATTGTATTGCAAGAGGAATCAGCTACTCTGAGCGCTAATCAAGACAATACGTTTGAGATAATGGTGTTGCAGCAATGGGAGATTGACCAGCAGCGCCAAGAACTAAATGAGTGACAAGCTGACATGGATCGTCGACAGAGAGATGCCACATCGGCTTTAGAAGCGGCCATTCAATTAGCACGAGGACAACCTACACCTACCCCCCAACCGGATCAGCCACCCAGCACTCACCCTCAACAAAATCCACAGTCAGAGCATCCCTAGTACCATCACGATCCACCACAACCAAGGAATCCTCAAGGATCATAGCAACGTCCTGTTGCTCAACAGGAAAGACCAGTCCAAAATCCTGATGATAAACAACAAGCAACAACCACCCTCTCGAGCTAGTCAAGATAACGTTCAGCAGCAAAGGCAGAATAAAGCCGAGCAGCATCCCAGAAGCCTTAGATGCCAGACAGTTGAGTAGCAAAACCCTCCTAGCAGGGGACAATGTCCTCAGGAAGCAGAAGACAAGTGGACTCAGGCTCTACGGTCCGGGGTCCCCCATGACATAGTAATGTCAGAGGACCTAATGACCAACGCAGGCCTCCCCCTGTTTATCGAGACATACCAACAGGGAGAGAGGGGAACAATGCGTACAGCAGGTCGCACACTCATAAGTCACAATTCAGAGATGGCCATGATTATAATGAGGCAGACTCTGGCAAGAGGAACGAGGGTCGGCAGCAGGAGGAGAGAAGCAGATGACAAAATCCTCCACCAATGGAGAATCGACCGATAAGAAAAAATGTTGGGGGGCAGCCTAAACAGCCCAATGTCTTTGATAGACTAGGTGCAAGAAATCAAAGGCGTAGGGAAGAAGACCTGAGGGATGTACTCAATAATCGAAGAGAAAGACACGATGAGTACTTCCCCCCAGCTCTGGTCGCTCCAACAATACCAGATGTTGTACAGGTCCAGATAGATGTCGTGAATCAGGTCATGCAGCAACTAGTTGGGAATAAGATGTCTCATATAGAATTTGATCGGAGGAAGGGCACCCCATTTTTTCATAGAATTTTTGTGGCAAAGGTTCCAAGAAAATTCAATATGCAAATTCTACCCAACTTCACAGGAGGCGAAGATCCAGTATCTCACGTGAACAAGTTTCAGATACAGATGGACATCCAAAATGTGTCAGATGATGCTCGGTGCAAGATTTTTCCTGCCACTTTATCTAAATCTGCTCAGGAATTGTATTTCAAGTTCCCTCCGGTCAGCATAGTTTCCTGGGAGATGTTCGTGAAGGAGTTTTACGAACAGTTCCATGCTGGTCGAATACACCCAATAGAGGCTAATCAGCTGGTTGACATTCGACAGAAGGAGGGAGAAACCCGAGTATATCCAGCAATTCATGTGAGCAGCTGCTAGGTCCAAAACTGTTGGAGATGAGGGAAAGATGATGGTGTTAATAGTTAGAGTGCGACGCCATTCTTCCTAACTGGAGTAGTTTGCGAAAGAATGGAGTCAAAAGCATTCAGGAATTTCTAGATCGAGCAGACAAGTATATCAAACTCGAGGAGGCCATCGCCAATGAAGGAAAGTCTCCTAAGGACGACCAGGGCAAGCAACTAGACCCTACCAAAGCTACCAATGGGTCTGGTAAACCCAACAACAACGAAAAAGGTAATGGAAAAAATGGGGGGAAAAGGGCTAACAACGAACCGGCAACATCTGATAACAAGTGCCCCAAACAAAAAAGATATGAACCGAGGTTCACCAATTACACTGCCTTGGTCGATAGCTGAGCTAAAATATATCAGGCCAGCCATACCACTTGTAATGCCCTGGGTAGCCAAGACTGTTACATTGTGTGTTTATAAAGGTGAAAGACTTGCTAATAAACTCATTTAATTAGAAACGTGTTATAGAAACTATAATTGAACTAGGGTTAAAAGAGTTTGGTCATAAAAGATGCATCTCATTTTTATAAACATTTTGTACATGGGATCCCAAAAGAAATAGAGTTTAAAAGATGATTTTAAAAAATTCTAGGTTATAAACATGTACTGGCCACTCTAAGGGCAAAACAGACATTTAGGCTTCTCCCATCCTGTACCACTCCTCGGCCATGACGGCCGATCAGGTGGCTATGTACATTCAACCTCAAAGCTCTCCAACTCAGGACCGGTCCACCTTGCCCTTGCCTTTACCTGCACCACGTAGCACCCGTGAGCAAGGCCCAGCAAGAAAACTATAATACATAGCATAGACAGTTTACGAATCATCAATCAGATATACACAAGTCATACAGCTCACATAAATAGTGATATCAATCAACAAGCCAACAATCAGTTATTCAGATAACAAACTCATCACACTCAACAGTTTAGACAATAATAAATATAACACACCAAAGTCTTGGGTCAACGCCCTTAGGCCGCACCCCTGATTATCCCACTGACTCCGGCTCACTTAGGCCAAGCTCAGTGATTATGTATTTAACCTCAGCAACCAGTGGCCGAGCCGCGCCCTATACGCAAATATTGATTTTGGCACTCTTAGGCTGTTTATCACATGTCCCTGTGGCATAATACCATCTCAGGACATTTCATACAATTATAGGGAGCTCTTAGTCCCAACATATTCACATAACTGGGTGCAGTTTCTTACCTTTGATTCTGATAGCTTTGATTAGTGAAGCCAACCTTCAAGCATGATCAAGTCTAAGCCTTAGCGAACACCTAGTCACAGCCATAAATTAGAACCATCACTAAAATTCAATTTCGTAACTTATACTCGAGACCAATCTCAAGCCCTTGGGAAGCCCTAATTCCACCAAACGGGGTGGTGGAATCAAACCACGAACCCCCGGGCAAAAACCCTAAGAAATAACCCAAAAATCCACTTCTAAATGCAGGGTAGTGCTACAGTGGTACAAGCAGAGCCAAAAGCCCAAGACAACCCAAGCCTAGCGCTGTAGCGCCCTAAGGCTAGCGCTACTGCGCTACTTACAGCACTAGAACACCCTCTAATTTCTCCTTCGATTTTCATTGAGCCAAAACTCCCTAAAACCCCTCCAAACCTCAACCACACACCAAATTGAGCTTACCATCCCCTACATCTCGTCTCACATAGCCCAACAACATGAAACTTAGCCACATGCACCATCAATCAAAGAAAACAAGATTTGAACTCAAAACTCAAGAACTCATCAGCAGAAACCAGAACTAACCCAGCAACTTAGATGATCAAGCTCAGAATTTCTTACCTTTGATGGGGAATTTGACCCTAAGTTGCCCTTAGTATCCTTCCAGCCTTAAGTTTCTCAATTCTTCAAGCTTAATTCCCTTAACTTCCATCCAAAACTCAAGTTAAGAATTCAATTCTAACAAAGTTCAGAAACCTTTAAACCTTACCTCAATTGAGTAATTAACTCCAGCTAAATCCTTTAGCTTCACCAAGGATCCTAACCCCAAGCTCCAGCCTAAGCTTTCCTTGAGTTAAAGCTTCAAAAATTCTCAAGAGATGATGAAGAATGGGGAAAACGAATGGGAGAGAAAGGGTAAGCTCAATGTTCTGTTTTCCTCTTCTCTCCTTCTTCTTTTCTTTTCTTTCAACTTCTATTACTTTCTAAACATTCCACTAAGTCTATAAAGGCAGAATATCACTTATCCCTTTTTAAATCAAATGACCATTTTTCCCTCCCATTAAAACCTAAGCCTTTAAACATTCTAAGGGTATTTTAGTGATTTGTTTCCGATTCCCGCTAATTCCTCGAGTGTCCCTAATAATTACCGCTTACGACACCTAACTAATCACCAATTATTTTCCTCAATGTCGAATAGTCTCCAATATATTTCCCAAATTCCCATAAATACCCCCAGGCTCCCCTAAGCCGGGTATAAATCCCCACTGTGACTTTTTCGCTAAATCGCTCACCAGGATCACCTCGAGTCACAAGCTGCAAATATATCCACATAATAATGTGGTCTCAACAATTTTTCGCAAATAATTACATTTATGCCCTCAACGACACACTAATCAAGGCCCTTAAGCCCTTTTAGTAATTTTGGGTCGTTACACCGTTATTCCCTTTAGGCGGCCAGCCCCGATTAGAAAAGATATATCCAAAAGGGATACAACCAAGTTTTGTCATTTTCACAACGACTATGGCCATGACACCAACAAGTATAACCAACTCAAGGACGAGATGAGTTCCTTATTCGACAAGGACATCTGAGGAGATATGTACGAGCAGGAGAAGGTTCTCAGTAGGAGACTTACAGAGGCAACGAGCAAGCGCCTGCATGCCAACGCTCGTCTCCTCTACAACCAGCTCCAGTCGCTGGTACATTGTTGACCATTTGTGGAGGACCACACATAGCAGGTGACAGTGGTAAGGCAACAAAGAGATATGTCAGAACCCTATGTCACGATCAGGACATCGAAATGTTGAATGTTGAGGAGCGAACTCCCAAAAAAGTTCAAATAGAGGAAGAATTGATAACTTTCTACGAGTTGGACATGCAACATGTCCGATTTCCCCACTCAAATCCTCTAGTCGGGGATGTTCAGGAAGCTCGGTTAATATTTTGTATAAGTCTTCACTGGAAAGAATGAAATTGTTAGTGCAAGATTTATAGCCATGCAACCAAACCATCTACGATTTCTCCGGCGAAGGGCTAGAACCAATAGGGTTGATCAGACTCTCAGTCACAATAGGTAGTGCACCCGTGAATAGGACATTACTAGCTACTTTTATAGTATTTGATTGTCCGTCTGCATATAATGCTGTGATTGGAAGACCCATACTCATCGACCTGTGAGCCATAACTTCAGTCTGGCATCTGGCGATGAATTTTCCTACTGATGCGGGAGTTGGATGTGTGTTAGGAAACCAGTGAGAAGCCAGAGAATGCTACAATTCCTCGATCACAAAAGCAAGAAATGGCGGCTTGGGAAATGGAGCTGGAAAAAAAATGCAAGCCCAATCAGGTGAACAAGTCACCAAATAGGGCGTTGCCCAAAGTGAGGATAGGTACCTAGATCCTCGGTTTGGGGATTTTGAAGAAAACATTGGACCCATGAAAGACCTTGAGGAGGTCCAATTAGAAGAGAAAGATCCGACCAGGGTTGTGAAAGTCGGTAAAAACTTAGAGACAACAAAGAAAAATGAATTGGTGGAGTTTTTGAAGAAACACCAGGAGGTCTTTGCTTGGTCGAATAAAGATATGATTGGGATGGACCCAATGGTGATCAACCATGTCTTGAATATAGATAAAAACTATCCACATGTACAACAAAAAAGAAGGCTACTCGACAAAGATAGATCTAATGCTTTAAAAGAAGAAATCGAGAAGTTGAAGGAAAATGGATTCATCAGGGTAGTGTTTTATCCATCTTGGGTCTCTAATCCCGTACTAGTTCCCAAGCCAAATGATAGGTGGAGGACATGCGTGGATTTCACAAACCTTAATAAAGCCTACTCAAAGGATTATTTCCCACTTCCAAGAATCGACCAGCTGGTCGATGCTACATCAGGACATGAAGTTTTATCATTCATGGATGCGTACTCCAGTTATAATCAACTTAGTATGCATCCACCTGATGAAGATCACACTAGCTTTTGAATAGATACGGGATGTTACTGTTATAAAGTAATGCCCTTCGGTTTGAAAAACGCTGGTGCGACTTACCAGCTACTAGTCAACCATATGTTCAAAGAACTCATCGGGAATAACATGGAAGTCTACGTCGACGATGTGCTGATTACGTTGAGAAAGGCCGAAGAACACATCAAAGACCTACAAGAATGCTTCAACATCTTGAACAAATATCAGATGAAATTGAATCCTCTAAAATGCTCCTTTGGTGTTGGATCAGGGAAATTTTCGGGATTCATAGTAAACTCACGAGGAATCAAATCAAATGTCAAAAAAATCCAAGCATTGATCGAGATGCAATCTCATGCTAAAGTTAAAGACATTCAAAACCTGACCGGAAGAATTGCTGCCCCAAGTAGATTCATATCCAAGTCAACAGACAAGTGTGTCCCATTTTTTAATCTACTCAGAGGAAACAAAAAATTTGAATGGACAGAGGAGTGCGAATAGGCTTTTCAAGCGCTCAAAGCCCACATGTCACAGCCGCCTATTTTGTCCAAGTCGATTGAAGGAGAGACTATGTACATCTACTTACCAATAATGGAGTATGCTGCTAATGCTGTTTTGATCAGAGGGGAAGACAACATTCAAAAAGCAGTATATTACTTAAGCAAAAGGCTAGTGGGAGCAGAACTACGATATCCGCCCATAGATAAATTGGCCTACTACTTGATACTGGCTTCTAGAAAATTGCAACCCTACTTTTAGGCTCGCCCCATAATAGTACTTACCGACCAGCCACTACGGCAAGTCTTACAAAAACCAGAAGCCGCTGGTCGACTACTAAAATGGGTAGTTGAGTTGGGGCAGTTTAAAATATCCTATGTACCAAGAGCAGCTATAAAAGGACAAGCCCTAGCGGATTTCATTTCAGAATTCATCAGACTCCCTTCCAGTGAACCAATGAAGGAGACTGATAATCAAAATGAATCCCCTACCTGGAAGTTGTTAGTAGATGGATCTTCCAACGAACACAATGCAGAGGCATGGCTGATCTTAATCACACCCGAGGGACATTGGTTTCATTGTGTGATTAGATTCAACTTTACGGCCTCTAACAATGAAGTCGAGTATGAGGCTCTGCTCGCATGATTAAGACTAGCCAAGGATAAGAACATAAAGTCACTTGAAATATATAGTGACTCCCAACTGGTAGTTAATCAGATTATTAGAGAATATCAAGCTAGGGGTTTCAAGATGGTTGCTTATTTGAACAAGGCAAAGGATTTATTGGCACAATTTGAGAAGTATACTCTCCAACAAGTACCTCGCAATCAGAATTCAAACGCTGATGCCTTAGCCAAATTAGCAAGCGCTAAAGATGTTGACACTTTGAGCATAGTACCGGTCGAACGTTTGTTGGCGCCAATTATTCAAGTGGACGAATCTTCGCTAATTTTACAAGTGTCAGACACATGGATGACTTCCATCATTAAATATCTCGAAGAAGGATTATTACCAGCAGATAGGAATAAGGTGAGGGCACTTCAAAGACAATCGGCTCGGTTTATTTTGATCGATGGAGTACTGTATAGACGAGGATACCCAATGCCTTTATTATGGTGTGTCTCTAAGGAAAAGGCTAAGGAATTGATGCAAGAAGTACATGATGGTTTCTGTGAAGATCACGCTGGGGGGCAAAGTTTGTTAAAAAAGATTCTCCGGCAAGGATATTTCTGGCCTACCATGATCAAAGACTCTATGGAATTCGTTAAAAAGTGTGATAAGTGCCAAATATTTTCCAAGATACCACGAGCAGCTCCAAATGAGCTTAAACAGATGCAAAGCCCATGGCCATTCGCGGTTTGGGGAATTGATCTGATCGGATCTTTGCCTGTAGGAAAAGGGAATGTCAAGTATGTAGTAGTTTCTATTTACTACTTTACTAAGTGGGCCGAAGCTGAGCCACTCGCAACAATAATGACCAAGAAAGTATTGTATTTTGTCGTCAAAAACATTATATGTCGATATGGGTTGCCAAAAAAAATTGTCTCAGATAATGGCACACAATTTGACAGTGATCTTTTTACCTATTTCTGTGAACATCATGGTATCACGAAGAGCTTTTCATCAGTTGCACATCCACAAGCCAATGGACAGGTTGTAGCCATTAACAAAACTCTAAAGGAAACACTGAAGAAAAGGCTCGAAGAAGCTAAGGAGGCGTGGCCATAACAATTGCATGAAGTACTCTGGTCATATAAAACATCTCATCACAAAGCAATAGGCCATACACAATTTTCCTTAGCCTATGGGTATGAAACCATGCTATCTGTTGAGTTAGATCCACCATCACATAGAAGGCTGACATACGACCAGAGTGCAAATAATCAATTGTTAATGGAGTCTTTGGTGTTGGTCAATGAAAGGCGCGAACAGGCTCAACTTCAAGTTGCAGCTTACCAGCAAAAGGTCGCTCGATATTTTAACTCTAAAGTATGCGAAAGAAAGTTTGACATGGGAGATTTGGTACTTAGAAGAGTTTTTCTCAACACTCGCGACTAGAATGCTGGAGTACTCAGACCGAACTAGGAAGATCCATATCAATTTAAAGAAATCCTTCAACCAGGCACATATAAACTTGCTCGCTTAAATGGAGATCTCGTTCCTCACTATTGGAATGGAGAACACCTGTGCAAGTATTATCAATGAACAATTCTTTTTAAAGAATTGGCTAGTATTAATTTTAATTTTTATAAGTTTACAAACAAGGGTTGGCCAGTTAGATGGCTGGTCGCTTACAAGTGTAAGATCAAATTCTGATCACTCGTACAAACACGAATTTTTTCCATTTTATTACAAGAAATAAAAGGAAATGTGCGCAGCCAGTTATTCTTGCCAATTATTGTAATTATTACAAGTATTTGCTCATTATGTGTGTTGTTTTGTTATATTATCATTGATTGTTTATAAGTATGCAAGCAGTGATGTTCGAACAGGTATTGGTCATGGAAAGTGACTGAGAACCTTAAGCTCCTCGATCACATGGGGGCATATAAGATACTAAGTAAGCAAAGCATATCAACAGTCATATGTTAACACACGAGCAAAATAAGGGAAAGCATACTACGACACTTAGCGTATTTTTTAAAAAAATCGTTAATTTTGTAAAATCTTAATAAAGTGTTATGCTAAGTTCGGGCATACTAACAGATGTTATAATAGCAATAAAAATATATTATAATATCACAATGAAATGTCTTTACACCACGAGCAATTTTTGCTCGGATGTAATTAAAAACATTAAAAGGAAATTAAAGCTGCCTTAGGCAGCAAATTGTCTTAACATCACGAACTGTTGTTCCTATGTTTTAATTACATAAATAAAATTGTTACTATGCAGTTGGAGGGTCTGCTAAGACTGTTGGTCGACTGAATGTCCGGCTTCTTCTTCAACACCATCAATGCCTGTCGCCAAGGAAATTTCAGGAGACTCCAAGGCATTTTGAGCATTTATTTCATCCTCTAGGCAAGCAGCACACTTGGCAAGTTCAACTTGTTTAGCCTGCTTGGGAAGATAATCAAAGTTTTCCTCTAGATTGTTCTTCCAAAACATGTAGAAGCAGTTGAAGGTATCTCCTTGGAACCTCTCCAAGTTTTGGGAATTTGTCTCCTCGAGCAGCTTCACTCACTCCTCTAGACCAGAGGCCTCCTTCATGCTCGCCTCCAGATCCTCTTGAAGTTTGGTTGCTTCCTTGTAGTTAGTCTCGGAGGCTTCCTTAAACTTCTCCTTGGTAGCTTCTGCTTTGGCCAGATCTTCTTGGCTCATCTTCAGCTCCTCGGTTAAATTGTCAATTTTGTCTTCAGTCACCTTAACCCTCTCCTCGCACACCTTAATCTCCTCGGCATGTTTAGCATTGACGTCCTCGGCGCAACGCCAGTCGTTATTCATGGTTAAGATACCCTGCGAACAGTAGAAGAATGAAGCTTTTAGAGCTAATCAAAGGAAATGTTGTTCAACTAAAACACAATACAGAAGAAACTTACACTGAGCAGTTCATTGAACCCACAAGCAAGGACCTGGCTGGGTTTCAATGCAGGAAGACAGGTGAAGGCCTCCTGGCTGCGACAATGCTTGGAAAATTTCTGCAGTTTTTCATTTGTTGAGCTATAGGCATTGCTTAGTAAATCTGCAGCCAGAGATCTTCCTGCCTGGTTGGTGGAAGGAGTAGTACGAGGAGGAGGAGGAGGCATAGTTGATTTAGACAGAACAGGAACTGGAGGGTCCTCTGGTCGAGCTCTTTTTCTGGAGGGCTCTCCACTTTCTTCTCCAGGGTGTTTTCTGCTCAACTTCTTCTTGCTCGAATGAGTGTCTACAGAGGCATAGATATAGAAGGTGTCATCAGATGGCATGACTACAAAACAAGAATAAATGAGCAGGTACGTTAAAAATAGTTTGGCACAATAAAAGAATAAAGAAAGAGAAATTATAAGTAGTATACCCGAACTATTATTATTGGTCGTTACATTATCTAAAGAACTATTGCTACACTCACTATCTGCCTCGAAGAGGTCCAAGCTAAAACTACTGGTCGTAAATTTATAGTTGCCATCCCTATCGAATAAATGACAAGGGATGGGCAGATTATTTAGGAGTGAGAAATCTATACCATTCTCATCTGAAGATTCGAGTATAGGGCCAGTGTATTCCAGTAGTTTTTTTTTCCCTCCCATGTTGGATAGGGGTATTAACAGCTCGAGTGTTAGGGGTTGGTTCTCGAATGGTCACTCTCGTTGGTCACCGCCTCTGGGGTTATGACACATCTTGCTACTCCCTAGGGATACCTTGTCCTTCAGTCCCCTCTCTAGTGGCACTCCCCGCGGTGGATTCCCTCACTTCCTGGTGAGGTTCTAAAAGGCTGACCAACCTTAAATTGTTCTCTGTGACCAGCTCCTTGACGCTTTTTTCTACATTTTTCATGCTGTCCAAAGTTGCGACTCTTATCTCCATTTCTGGAGTAGGATCTGGTCGGTACCATGGACCTAGATGCAGCATAAAACAACTAAGGACAAGGAAAGATGAAAAAATGACTACATAAAGGTCGACCAGAGATTGAAAGTTTACCTCCTCGTGTGAAGACCATGTTGTCAGCGACCAAGTCGGTTGTAAGATAGCATTCTTGGAAGTATCTTACTACATTGGACTTGTGGGTTATGTCACTCAGGAATGTGCGAGCAGACTCCTGGTGGTAAAAATGGAAGAACCCCGTGTTATTATAATTGGGGTTGGGTTTGAGATCGAACAGGTAGTTGATCTCATGCGAGGTAGGTACAGGCTATTTTTTGTGGTTGTATAAGATATAGAGTGTTGAAAGTACTTTATATCTGTTGGGTGTTATTTGGAAAGGGGTGACCTCAAAATAATTGGCTACCCCTCGAAAAAAATCATGCAAGGGCAAGATTGCCTCTGCTTCTATGTGATACCTCGACCAGGCGCTGTAGGCACCTCCGGACACGTTTTCCCTCTGGTCAGGTGTAGGTTTATATAAAGTAATCCAAGGAAGCTCGTACTTCTTGGGAAAAAAAAATTACCATCCTGGTCGATTTGACGCGAGGAGGGGCAATGTACCATTCCACCTCTGCTCGGGACCATGCGGGAACGAGCTTTAGGCTGGATATCTGGTGGTGAAAAGTTTAAAGGTTGAGGATCGCTTGAAGGACCCTCGGTGTTGGTTGCAGGATGGTTGGAAGGTGAATCTGTGGTTTTCTTTTTTCTACGAGCAGTGTATTTGACACAACCCATGTTCGATTGGTTCTATGACGGATTGTGTGAAGGATTGATCGTAGGGTTTGGGTGTGAAGCCGAAGGCTTAGGAAAAGGTAAAGAAGGTTGTTCTTGATCCTGGAACAGCAAAGTGAGAAGATCATCATCTATTGGTCTCTCACCTCCCCAGGGATCATGCATGAATACCTGAGAAGAGCAAAGGGGAAGTGAGAATCTACGACCAATAGATAGAAGAAAGAGAAAAGCAAGGATAACATTGCTCGTGTATAAAAGTTAACCTTTTATACAACCAGCCACATCCTGGTAAAAATGTAATAAATATGCGAGCAGATTGGAAAAGCAGATCAAAAAGTGAATGTGAAAAGTTTTTCCGAAAAGCTTTTCAACTTCAAAAACAGGCGGAAAAAAACCCAGTTTTTCTGAAATACTCAAAATCGAATTTTCACTTCAATTTTGGGCCCGAAATTAGTGAACCTATACCCCACATTGCTTTTTAAGCATTGCCTAGTATTTTATATTTCCTAAAATCCCTATTTTAGTATACTCATTCTATGTATGATTGCCTAAACCTGGTTACCCAAGAGATTTTTCAAGAACAGCAAATACCCAGTTACGGAAACTCATGAATCAAAACTAGAATACGCGAAAAATTTTACAAAAATTAGAGGATGGATTCAAAAACTTACTCGGAGTACAGATTGAAGGAAGACGTCTCAAATTTCCCTAAAGTCTCTGGGTTTTCTTGAAGGTTTTTCTGAGTTCTTGATGAGAGATAGAAGGTTCGGGTAAAGAAATGAAAAAGGTGAAGGGGGTTATATTTATACTGTTCGGGGCAGTAATAAAGTTAATGATGGGAGTAGGGTTGCAATGTATGGGGAATCGCAATAACCGTCAAAACATTTCTAGGAAACTGTAAAAGTCATAATTACTTTCTTTTTCGAAAAAGTACTGACAGATGTGATAGTTCAGATGGATTGCTGGTCAAGTAAGTTTATTAAATGTTGATCGCATTAAAATAATCTTGGGGGGAAATGTTTACCCTAAAAAATACTTACTTGCTGACGTGGAAAAATCAGTGTGCACGTGGGTTGCACGTGACTATTTAGTGATTACATTCAGGTTAACCAATGACCAGAATAGAAGTTGCTCGATGGATTCAAGAAAGATGCTAAACAGTACGGCAGAAGATGTGCTGACATATACGATCAGGTCTGGTCGTAGTAACAACACCAGAGCTCAAATATAGTTATAGGTCAGATATTTGACCCTATTTTTGTGTAAAGATTATGATTTCTATAATTAATCAGATATGCTTGTAACAAAATGTAGACACAGCCCATCAGCCCATATGTACATCCTTGAGCCTATAAACAGAATTCAAGAGATTCATTCAAGGGGGGAATAATTTGTATTCAGAGAGAACTAGTGCTTTTTATACACGACTTTTGTATCCTTTTTTAGAGCTTGTGAAACTCAGTGAACCCTAGTTTATTGATCGCATGTTTCATAATACATCAATAAAAACACTAAGTTGAAGTAGGTTATTACCAATATCTGAGGCCAAACCACTATCAATCTTTGTGTTGTTTAGTTCTTGCTTTCAGCTTATAAATCTTTATCGTTTTAGTGACTCTGTGCCGTTGGCTAAATCATCAGTCAACAAAGGATTTTAGATTAATAAAATAATAAAGCATAAACCTAGGAAGTATAGAACCTTCCCTTAGATGTTAGGATCTCGTATTACTCAGTCAAAGTGGTTTAGACAACTTTAAGTGTGCTTAAAATGTGCAAAAACGTGATTTAATGTATTAGCGTAAGTCGATATATCACAGCTATAGGGGCCGATATATCGCCTATGTTGATACGAAAATTACGTCGACTTCACACAAATGAAACCACGGATCCTCAAAAAAATGGGGCAGGTGATATATCGGCTCCATCATACCATTTTGAAAATCTGTGGAATCCGAAGCTAGAAACAGCCTTTAACAACTTGACTTGCTCCTGAACGATTTTGACCGAGTTCAGGGCATTCGGTGAGTAGAAAATTCAATTTTTATTCATTTATTTAGTCATCTTAATGGGAGTTAGTTTCACTCCTTGAACTCTATAAATAGGACCCTTCACTTAGCCATTTGCATCATCTTTCAAACACTTCTCAGAGCCTCCAAGCTGCCAATTTCGTTCTAGAGAGAAACACTAGGGTTTTGGGGTTAAAAGATTTCAAATCTAAGATTTTCTAAACACTTGGGAAGTAAGCTAGAGTGTGATTTTGGTATTGAGGTATAGATCAAAGCTCTAAGCTATCTAAGGTACTCTTAATCCTCAGGTTTAGTTTATTGCTATTCCTCTTATTCTTTTCTTTTACTTCATATCCTAACTTGTTATAATGGCTTTTGATTAGGTGCTTGATTTCTTGAAACTTAAGGTTTTCGATAAGTTCTTATCTTGATGGTTTAGATCTTCTTTTCTTTAGGAAACATATGGTTTTACTATTTTGTAATAGGGGTTTCCAATCCTGCACTTGTCTCCAATACCCCGATTTTTGGTAAGGAAAATAAGCTAGAATTATGTCCTATGTGCTTTGTGTATGTTTGTATGTTTGTTTTTTATGTCTTTTAGTCACTTGGGAAATATGGTTGCTTAGATAGAAAATCCTGAGATTTTTATCATTATCATAAACTATAGTTGTGTCTAAACCTACCTCTAAATAGTAGCAAGAGGACTATAGCAGTTTCTATCACATACTACGGTAATGAGTTAATGGCCATTAATATTGTAGTCCATTTCTATGTTTTATGTCTTATGTTTTATGTTATGCTTTAGTAGTTTTTCCTTATTGGGCATTAGTCTTATTCTTTTTTATTTAGATTGTGCAGGAAAATGAACATGGAAGGCGGGACGGATCCTAGGTGGCTTTGGCATGTGTATTGGGTGAGGACTAAAGGAATGGACCGATGGGATAGATCAAGGATGACATTGATATTTGAGTCTTTTAATTATGTATTTATGATTTCTGCATTTAGTGTTTGAACATTTAAATAAATGTTTTTTTTCTTTATGATTTTATGTAATGACAATGGGATCCCGTATTTTGGATTTTCTATAATAAAGTTTTATTATTTTATTTATGTATCCAAAAGATAGTAGTTATGTCTTAGTAGTTTTAAAGGTCTGAGGTCTTTAAGTTAGTTGGGTATTTACAGATTAAGTGATAATTATTGTTGTAACAATGGATAACTAATAACATTTATATTTTGCTTATAGAGAGTTCTATGAATTCAAGAGTGCAATTCTGAGTCTTTAGTGGAGTCATGAGGAATTAATAAGTTAGTAAATTTATTTGTTAAATTTATGATAACTTATTGAACCTTGATTTCATAGGCCAATGGTCCCCACAGTATCTTGGATAAAATCTTCTAGATAGTCTCAATTAATTGATTTAATCATCAATTAGAATTATCAAAGTTGACGAGATCAATTTTGGATAATTTCATAGAATTATGCAATTTAGAGAAGAAAATAGATTTTAGGGCAAATTTATTAATTGAGACAAATTGGTTTCTAAATTAATAAATAAGTTTAAATCAAGGTTCAAATTATAATTAATTTGATGAAGGATTTAAATAATTATTTAATTAATTAATCAATATAAAATAATACAGACCTTGAATTTAAGTTCAACGGGCTTATAATTAAATGGAAAATTTCACGGGCTATAACCCATTAGAATTTCGACCTAAGGGATGTAATTGCCTATTATTTTATTGATTTTTTAAAATAAATAAGTGACCTAATTGAGCTTTTAAAAGGAATGCTAAGTGAGAGTTTAAAAGAGATGATGAGAAGATCTAGTTTTGATGCTTTAGGATTTTAGACTCTCTTTACAACAAAAGTCTTTTTCGAAGCCTCTATATTCTCTTCTCTTCTTCTCTTTGTATCTATCTCATGTGTTGAGAATTGTCCACTCTAGTCTAGGTGATTCTAAGGATGTTGTAGAAGGCTGTGAAGAAATTTGAAGATCGGTTTAGTTTCTTGGTGATACCCTACGACAGAAAGGATCAAGTGTTAGAGAAACTGAAGGAATGACTTATTCATTCCGCTGCATATAATGTAATTCTTATCATTGTCCCTATTTAAATTCAATTATAGAAACATGTTCTAGGTTTTCTTATATTAATTTGTTTGATATATGATTTACATGAAAACAAATAAGATCATGTATAAGTATTCCCAACACTGTATTCTTGGAACGTGAGTTAAGAACTACATAAAACTACTTTAACTACTCTTTTCATATAATCATTTGATTAATTCAACTTAATTATTATTTTAGTAAACATTGGATACTAGTGATGGCTATGCCACAAGGAAATGTCGTATTTCTGGACCCGTTAAGAGTACATGAACGACCTCCACAAATTGATGCATGGATGATGAAGTAAATTATAATTTTAAAATTATGCTTCTTAAATTTTAAAGTTTAAAGTTTAAATTATTGAATTTCTTACATCTATAATTTCTTAATATAGTGCATACGAAAATGCTTCTTCAAATTGCATGCTTGGGAAGTTTACAAAAATCTTCAATATTCAGTGCCCAAAACTGCCAAAGAGTCATGAATGTGGTTTCTATGTATTAAAATACATATGAGATCTTGTAAGGGCAACAAATGCGGTTGGAGTCCTAAAAAATAAAGTAGGTTTGTTGATATTCTTATAATTTATTTTAGTTTAAGATAAAATATAAAATAATTAGTATGCTCATTAATTTTTATTTCTCAATTTTACAGTTTGATGGGAAAAATATGTACAGTGAGATCGATGACCTCCTCCCAATACAACATGAATGGTTAGCAAGATTGACAACTTTTATTTATTATTATGTGAATTTAGTTTTATAGCTACTTATAATTAGGTCAATTTGTATGAACTCTATGTTTTTTTTTAGACAAAAGTATGAATGTTTAGTATATGAATGTTTTTATAAGATTACGAACTTGATGATTTTATTCATGAAAATGATAAATTAAATCATAATAATGTTAGAAAAGGAAAAAAAAATATTTATATTAAACTAAATTGGATTTCTAAATATTAAATCTAAAATAAAATTTTTGTTCTATAATATAAAACAAATATATATAATTAGGTTATTACAAATCAAAAAAATATATTTAAATAACCATTTAACTTCGGTTATTACATAAAAATTGAAGTCTATTCATTCCCTTTAATTTTAGATTTTATGTAATAACCGAATTTAAAGGGTTTGAATATACATGCGCACGCCAGTACGAAACCCTTTAACTTCGGTTATTACATAAAAATCGATGTTAAAGGTGTTTATCCATAAACCAGTTGCTGATGACGTGGCAAGGATTTTCGACACGTGGCGGACACGTAGCAGAGATATGGCTCGCCTATCGACCAACATTATTTCCACATGAAAAGATCAAGTTTTATATACGACCAGCTTGGTCGTATATTCCGTTCATTTATGTAAAAATCTGTATAGTTGTGATGATATCCGAGAATATCTCTTCATTATGACCTACAGATCCGATCATTAAGGATAAATATTATTTCCTAATTCATGTAACTCTTCCTGAGCCTATATATACACTAGAAATAGCTCAAGGGAGGGGATTGAACTTTTTCTTTTGGAATTATACTACTATTATTCATCGTTTGTATTGCTTTCTTCTTCTAAGGTCTGTGAAACTCGAGAACCCTAGTTCTTTGATCATACCTTTGGAGCTCAATATTAATAATAGTATCAAGTGGACGTAGGTCATTACCAATCACTGGGGCCGAACCACTATAAATCTTTGTGTTCTTTATCTTTCCATTAGATCATTTTCTCAAGATCTTTATTACTTTCTTGTCGTTTTCTAGACTTCGTGTCGTTGACCAACATCAGGGTCAACATTCTGGTGCTTTCATTGAGAGACTTGAATCCAAGAAAATCTAATGGCAAAGACTACCAAGAAGACTAGACAGGCTGCTGCCGCACCATCCTAGCCTCCTCCCCCAAATATGGTTGAAGACGAACCTCATTTGGAGTTCGATGAGGAGGAAGTGGACTCTGAGGCCCTGAAGACAACACTGGGGGTGTTAGAGGATGAGTTGGCCACTCTGAGGGCCAATCAAGAGAGTGCCGTCGAGATATAGTTGTCACAGCAGAGAGAGATAGAGCGCCAGCACCAAGAGCTGAGCGAACGATAGGCGGAGATGGACCGTCGTCAAAGGGATTCCATGGCAGTCCTTGAAGCAGCCCTCCAGTTGGCTAGGAATCAGGCTGCGCCTGCCTCACAACCTGATCAACCCCCAAGCGGGCCACCTGAAAGAGGTCCCAATCCTATCCCTCCGCTCCAGCCAACAAGCCCTCAAAGTCCGGAGTAGCCACTGATGCCTCAGGATGATATCCCACCTAGGGATCTTGAGACGCAGCCTTCGTCCCAGGCTGGTCGAGGCAATCCCCCGCGGCCGAGGAAAAATAGGGTCGGGCAACAGCCCTGCAGCCCTAGACGCCCAGGGGGCGAAGAGCCACATCCACCGAGCAGGGGGCAGCGTCCTTCTGCCAACAGAAGGAACTCAGAGACAGGCTCTGTGGTCAGGGGCCCCCCACAGCATGACAATGCACGAGGACCCACCGACCAACGCAGGCCTCCCCCTAATGCCCAGGAAGTACCAGCCCAAGGAGGCAACAGAGGAAACAGTCAGTCCCACCATAGCCAGTCAAGGTTCAGAAATGGCCACGGCTACAATGAGGCCGACTCAAGCAGAAGGAATGATGGTCGGAGGAACGAGGAGAGAGGTGGAGGAAGAAGCCCCCCACCTAGAGAAGACTGACAAGCAGGACATAATGCTGGGGGCAGCCAAGACAAAACAACGTCTTTAGCCGGCTCGGAGCCAGCGAGCAGCGACGAAGAGACGATGACTTGAGGGATGTACTCAACGATCTCCGAGAAAGGCACGATGGGTACATCCCCCCAGCACCAGAGGCCCCAGCAATTCCTGAAGCTATTCAGGCTCAAATCGATGCCCTGAACCAGGCTGTGCAGCAGCTGGTCTGGGGGCGGACATCACACATCGAGTACGATCGGAGGAGAGGCACCCTTTTCGTACAAAGGATTGCTGTGGCAGAAACCCCCAGCAAGTTCAAGATGCCGACTCTGCCAAACTTTGACGGGTATGGAGACCCGGTATCTCATGTAAACAAATTTGAGATACAAATGGACATTCAGAAAGTCTCTGAAGATGCTCGCTGCAAGATCTTCCCAGCGACCCTTTCTGATGTCGCTCAGAAGTGGTTCTTTAAGTTCCCTCTTGCAAGTATAGTATCCTGGGAGATGTTCGTGAAGGAGTTTTATGGGAAGTTCTATGCGGGTCGTGTGCACCCCACCGAGGCAAACCAACTGGTCGAGATACGCCAAAAAAAAAGGGAGCCTTTGAAGGAATACGTTCAGCGCTTCATGCGACCCGCAGCAGGAGCCAACACTGTGGGCGATGAAGGCAAGATGATGGCCCTAACTGCTGGGGTTAGGCGCCATTCTCCTCTCTGGAGTAGCCTCAAGAAGCATGGGGTTAAAACTACCCAGGAGTTTTTAGATCGAGTTGATCGCTACATCAAGCTCGAGGATGCGATTGCCAATGAAGGAAAATCACCAACAAAAGACAAGGGGCCCAAAGAAGAACCCGCCAAAGCCGCCAACGAGTCTAAGCCCAATGGCAACGGCAAAGGAAACAAGAATGTCAATGGAAAGAATGGTGGAAAGCGGGCGAATGGCGAACCCTCGGCCTCCGAGAGTAAGCGCCCCAAAAATAATCGGTATGAACCAAAATTCATCAATTACACCGCCCTTGTTGAAAGTCGAGCCGAGGTTTTCCAAGCGACCAGCTCGAGCGTGCCCTATAGATGACCCGCACCCATAAGAAAAGATATCTCCAAGAGAGATTCAACAAAGTTCTGTCGTTACCATAACGACTACGGGCACGACACCAATAAGTGTAACCAGCTGAAGGACGAGATTGAGTTCCTGATAAGACAGGGACACTTAAGAAGATACGTTCAAGCTACGGGAGGTTTTCAGTGAGAGGCTCAAGGTGGCAACGAGTCGACGCCTGCACGCCAGTGCTCGCCACCTTTACAGCCAGCTCCCGTGGTAGGTACCCTACTCACCATCTGCGAAGGCCCACATCTTGCAGGAGATAGTGGAAAAGCGAGGGAACGATATGCTCGAACCCTATGCCATGACCAGGGCATCAAGATGATGAGTGTCGAGGATCGTGCACCAAAAAAGGCTCGAACAGAGGAGGAACCGATCACCTTCTCTGACGACGACGCCCAGCATGTACGATTCCCACAGTCTGATCCGCTGGTCGTGGATGTCCAAATCGCAAATATGATGGTGAAGAGGGTGTTGGTCGATACAGGAAGTTCGGTCAACATCCTATATAAGTCCTCGCTGGAAAGGATGAAATTATCCGTTAAGGACCTAGAGTCATGCAATCAAACCATTTATGGTTTTTCCGTAGAAGGGCTCGCCCCAGTAGGGTGAATTAGACTCCCAATCACAGCAAGTACCGCGCCTGCTAATAGGACATTACTCACCACTTATATAGTGGTTGATTTTCCTTCGGCGTATAATGTCGTGATAGGGAGACCTATTCTGGTTGACCTTCAAGCAGTCACTTCTGTATGGCACCTCGCCCTGAAATTTCCAATAGACGCAGGAGTAGGATGTGTACTGGGAAACCAGCGAGAGGTGAGAGAATGCTACAACGCCTCGATCACCAGGGAAAAAAAGGGTGTATCAAGGGATGCCACCGGAAAAGAGTTGCAAATGGCATCTGATGTTCAAGCCTGCTCAGGTGATAATCTCACCAAATAGGGCATTGCCAAAAGTGAGGATAGAGACTTAGATCCTCGCTTTGGGGATTTCGAAGAAGAAGTAGGCCCCATCGAGGACCTTGAAGAAGTCCAACTCGATGAGGGAAATCCGACCAGAGTTGTGAAAGTCGGTAAAAACTTAGAGACAACAACAAAACAAGCACTGTTGGAGTTCTTGAAAAGAAACCAGGACGTCTTTGCATGGTCGCATAAAGACATGGTTGGGATAGATCCTGCAGTCATCAGCCATGTCCTGAACATTGACAAAAGCTTTCACCTGTGCAGTAGAAAAGAAGGCTGCTCGACAAAGACCAATCGAAATCTTTGAAGGAAGAAGTCGAGAAGCTGAAGGAGAATGGGTTCATCAGGGTGGCATTTTATCCATCGTGGGTCTCCAATCCCGTACTCGTTCCTAAGCCGAATGGCAAGTGGCGTACGTGCATGGATTTTACAGATCTCAATAAAGCCTGCCCTAAAGATTGTTTCCCAATCCCGAGGATCGACCAGCTGGTCGATGCCACTGCAGGACACGAGATCCTCTCATTCATGGATGCATACTCTGGGTATAACCAAATTAGTATGCATCCTCCTGATGAGGATCACACTAGCTTTCGAACCGATACAGGGCTCTACTGTTACAAGGTGATGCCCTTTGGTTTGAAAAACGCTGGTGCGACTTACCAGAGACTCGTCAACCACATGTTTAAGGAGTTGATTGGGGCAAACATGGAGGTTTACGTCGACGATATGCTGGTTAAGTCGAAGAAGGTAGAAGGACATGTAAGGGACTTGCAGGAATACTTCAACGTCCTTAATAAATATAGGATGAAGCTAAATCCCCTTAAATGTTCCTTCGGAGTTGGATCCCCTTAAATGTTGTTGTCGTTTTCCTAATTCATGTTCCTTAAATGTTCCAGCAGAAGGTCTCCCGGTATTTCAACTCCAAAGTGCGAGAGAGAAAATTCAATGTGGGAGACCTTGTGCTCCGAAGAGTTTTCCTTAACACCCGCGACCAAGCTGCTGGAGTACTCGGGCCAGATTGGGAAGGGCCTTACCAGATTGATGAAGTCCTTCACCCAGGAACTTATAAACTTGCACGCTTAAACGAAGATCTCGTTCCTCGATATTGGAATGGAGAACACCTGTGCAAGTATTATCAATGAACAATTCTTCTTAAATAATTGGCTTGTACAAATTTTACTTTTTACAAGTTTTGTGTAAGATCTTATTGATCACTCGTAAAGACATGTTTAGTCCATTTACTACGAGAATACAAGGGACTGTGCTCAGCCAGCCATTGCTTGCCAACTATTGTATTTATTACAAGTATTTGCTCATTACGTGTGTTGTTTTGCTGTATTATAATTCTAATCGCATTGCTACGAGCAGTAACGTTCGAGCAGGTTCTAGTCAAGGCAAGTGACCAAGGACCTAAAGCTCCCCGATCACTTGGGGGGCATACAAGGTACAAGTATGCAAAGCATATCGTTAAAACGTATGTAAACACATGAGCAAAATAAGTGAAAGCATGCTAGGGCACTTAGAGTATTTTTCAAAATTTTGATATTTTGTTAAATCAAACCAAAGTGCTATGCTAAGTTCGGTCATGCGAACAAATAGATGCTATAATAATATGCAAATATATTATAATATCAAAGCGATCCTTTTACATCGCGAGCAGTAACTGCTTGGATGTAATTGTTCAAAATAAAAGTAAGAGCTGCCCATGCAGCAAAACCAAAGAAAAATTATATTGTCTTTACATCACGACCCGTAGGTCGTGTAGTCAAAAAAGAAAGAAATATAAAAAGAAAAGACTAAGGAGCTTGAGGAGATGGAGGATCCTGAGGAAGATTCTGGTCAACAGCTTCGTTGTCTGCACCCTCCATCCCGGCAGCTAGCGAGATTTCGGGGGAAGCAGGGACCCTTGATCTTTCTTCTTCAGCCAACTAAGCCGCACTGCGAGCCAGCTTAGCTTCCCTCGCATTCTCAGGAAGGTAATCAAAATTGGCACCCTGATTGTGCTTCCAGAAATTATAGAAGCACCTCAAGGTGGCATTTTTGTACCTCTCCAAGTTGGCGGCATTGGTCTTCTCCAAGTCCTCAACCTGACCCTCCAAATCTCTGGTTTCCTGCCTGCTCGCGATCAAGTCAATCTCGAGCTGCTTAGCCACTTTGAAGTTAGAGCGGTTGGACTCCTTGTATTGGTCCCTCTGCTCGCGGGCTTTTTCCAAAGACTTCAGCTTCTCCTCCAACTCCTTAGCCAGTTGGGCCTTTTCCGCAGTCACCGCCACCAGCTAATCAGTTTGTCTAGCCTCAACAGTTTTGAGTTCGTCCTCGTGCCATTGCTCCGAGGTCCTGGCCTGCCCGGTGACAGCACCCAGGTAGATGCGGCCGGCAGTAAGGGTTAGCATGGCCTGCAGTCATAACAAAAATTAGACAAACAGTAAACTAACGAAGACCTGTTTTCACAAAAGGAGATGACTTACACTAGTGAACTCGTTCAGAGCATGGTTCAAAATTGGGTCAACACCCATCATCTTCGTAGCCGCCATTGCCTCTCGGCAGCATTCGTGCTTCACAATTTTGGTGACCCTCTCCTTGATCAGCTTGAAGGCGCGACCAACCATCAAGTTCTCGGTTGAGGCAGAATCCTCCTGTTGAGGTTGGTCGGATGGGGCATCGGGAGAAGGAGTCGACCCAGCCGCAGTAGATGGAGTCTGCTGCTCGTGGAGAGAAGGCGGAGTCACGATGGCAGAGGGCCTGTCCTCCGAAGGGCCTGCATTCTGGGCCTTCTTCGCCTGAGGCTCTTTGCTACTCTCCCCAGCATGTCTCTTATTGGCTTTCTTCTTGCTTAGAGGGGCAGTAGCAACCTCTAGGGTGCTGTAAAGTTCGAACACATTGGTAGAGTCCATGCCTGAAAAACAAGAACAAAGTCAAACAGTGAGATAGCATGAATAGCCAAACACATTACATCAGAAAAAGAAACAAAAAAGGATTGCAAAGTCCAATACCCGAGCTATTATTACTGGTCGCTACACTACAGACTCTACTAGTCTTACACTCATTCTTTGACACGAAGAAGTCTGGCCCTAAGTGTGGAGCATATTTAAAATTGCCATCCCCGTTGAATAGATGATAAGGAATTGGCAAATTGTCTAAAAGCGAAATTACTATACCATTGTCATCTGACGAGTCGTTAGAGAGGTCAGCAAGCTCGGTGGCCTTCTGCTTTCCTTTCCCTAAAGGGGACGAGGGCCTATCTGATCGTGACCCCAGTCGGTCTCCTCCGTGGAGGTGACGCTTGAGGTTGCTGCTCGGGTTCCTCTTCGGCGCGAGCACTCCCTGCCGGGGGCCCCCTCGTGTCTAATTGAGGGGCCCAGAGGCCAACCAACCTAAGGTTGGCCTCTGTAACTAGATTTTTGACACTCTTTTCAGCATCAGTCATGCTGGCTAAGAGTGTCGATCTCGACTCCATGCCCGAATTTGGGTTTGGTCGCAGCCACGGGCCTGGAAGACATTAAGATTTTAAAACATTGTGGAGGAAAACACTAAGTGAAGAAGTCAGCCAGCGATACAAAAATTTTACCTCCTCATGCGAAAGCCAGGTTGTCCGCGACCAGGTCAGCCGTAAGGAAGTACTCTTGGTAGTACCTCCATACATTTGAGATGTGGGTCATGTCAGTCAGGAAAGTGCGCCCAGTTTCCTGATGACAAAGGTGGAAGAACCCCGTGCCTTCATGGTTGGGGTTAGATTTGAGGTCGAACAGGTAGTTGACCTCATGAAGCGATGGCACGGGCCATTTTTTCTAGCTATATAGGATATAGAGTGCAGCAAGCATCCTATATCCATTTGGGGTTATTTTAAAGGGGGCAACTCCAAAATAGTTGGCCACCCCCTAAAAGAATGGGTGAAGAGGCAAGGTGGCCCCTGCCTCAATATGAAATCGCGACCAAGCGCTATAGGCGCCTCCAGGTAGATTAGCCCTTTAGTCCGGGTTGGACTTGACTAAGGTCACCCCTGGCAGACCATATTTCCTTAAGTAGTTGGCGATCATTCTGACTGTCACCCTACTTTCAGAGACTACATGCCATTCAACATCCGGCTGAATGGCGTGTCAAAGGCGGGCATGTCTTTGGATGTTTGGGTCGGAAGCATTTTCGTCTCGACCACTGGCCGAGGGAGCATCAGCCGCAGCAACAGGCTGATGGAAAGTGCTGGAGGTTTTTCTTTTCTGGGCCTTGGTTTTGGTGCGATCCATGTTTCGGGTCAAGACTGGGAAGTGTTTAGATTAATACGAGAAAAGGGAATATCGGGTATCAATGTCGAGGGTTGTTCTTCGCCCTCGAGCAGTTGAGCTAGCAGATCGTTGTCGATGGGTCTTTCTCCTCCCCACGGGTCTTGCATATAAACTGCAAACAGACAATGGAGGAGATAAGACGCACAGCCTGGGAGCTTATGTTGAAAGTTGGAATAACGTTGCTTGCATCTACGACCAGCAGCATTCTAACTGAAACACTAAATTTTATGCGAGCAGTTTGAAAAACGGATCAAAAAGTGAAAGTAAAAAGTTTTTTTGAAAAAAGCTTTTTCAACTCCAAAGGGGCGGGAAAAACCCAGTTTTTCAGCTAGCCTAAAAATCAAATTTTTACTTCGATTTTACGCCCTAAACCCATGATCCTGACTATCAAACTGATTCCTAACTTCTACAGAGCAAAAATACACTACCCTATCAAGCATCAAATGGTATATACAAAATCTTCACAAATTTCTACCCAAGAACACAAAAAGTTTCAGAGCAGAGAAGCAGCATGCATGGCATCGCAAAGGGTTAAACGTCGAAGAAAATTTACCTGAATGAAGATTGGAGATCCTAAAAAGGAGTAGCTTCAAGTTTTTAGGTGAAAGATCCTTAGCAAAGTGACTGAAAACTTTGAAGTTCTGGGCTCTGGAATATAGTTCTTGAGAGTTCTTGGCAAAAAGATGGCGTGTAAAGAGTTAAAAGAAGAATGTGGGGATTATTTATAGAAGCTGAGGTGTGCCGAAAGGGGATAATCATGAGTTACCTTTTTCAAGGCATGGGGGAGTGTAATAGCTGTCGAAATGGTTTCTTGAAAACTAAAAAGGCATGATTGGACGTGATTAGGTCACAGTTTTCAAGATCGCACGAAAGTCTCTGACAGATTTCGTGGGGCATACGAAAAGTTAGTTTCTTAATTTTACTTATTGTTGGTCGCAATAAATAAACTTGGGGGGCAATAAATAAACTTGGGGGCAAATGTTTATCCATAAACTAGTTGTTGATGATGTGGCAAAGATTTTCGACACGTGGCGGACATGTAGCAGAGATACGGCTCGCCTATTGACCAGCATTGTTTCCACATGAAAAGATCAAGTTTTATATACGACCAGCTTGGTCGTATATTCCGTTCATTTATGTAAAAATATGTACAGTTGTGATGATATCCAAGAATATCTCTTCATTATGACCTACAGATTCGATCATTAAGGATAAATATTATTTCCTAATTCATGTAACTCTTCCTGAGCCTATATATACACAAGAAATAGCTCAAGGGAGGGGATTGATCTTTTTCTTTCAGAATTATACTACTATTATTCATCGTTTGTATTGCTTTCTTCTTCTAAGGTCTGTGAAACTCAAGAACCCTAGTTCTTTGATCACACCTTTGGAGCTCAATATTAATAATAGTATCAAGTGGACGTAGGTCATTACCAATCACTGGGGCCGAACCACTATAAATCTATGTGTTCTTTATCTTTCCATTAGATCATTTTCTCAAGCTCTTTATTACTTTCTTGTCGTTTTCTAGACTCCGTGTCGTTGACCAAAATCAGGGTCAACAAAAGGGTACGAATAGACTTCGATTTTTATGTAATAACCAAAGTCTATTCTTAATTTTTAACTTCAATTTTTTTAATGCTTTTAACTTCGCATGGATAGACTTCGATTCCCATTTAAGCGAGAACTGAATTTTATCAACCTAAAAACTAAAGTTAAAGCCTATTTTTGTAGCAGTGAGGCCCCTAAGGGCCCTCTTTTACAAAAAGTTGACCGCTAGGGTCGAGATGACCACTAGGATTTTGCTGTCATTTTCCAATGAGTCTAGTATTATAAAATGGGGTTGTTACAATAGCCCTTCAAGCTTATGATTAGGAACTTGATCTTGTCTTGTCATCAAACAAATTTAGAGCCATCAAAACGATCAAGTCTCACTAGATCTTGGGACTTGAACTTGAGGACCGAGATTGATGAACTTTCTTTCATAGTGTTTAGGTTATAATTTGAAACTAGAACCTTAGATGTAAACAATCTTGGAAGATAAATCTAGGGATTAGGAATAAAGATTTTTTTATTGTAGGGATTGTGGCTTATCAACACAATTTTGATTATTTCAATTCAAAGAAATCAAGCCCAATATAACAATGTACACAATGGAAGAATAACACAAATAAGATCAAGAGATATAAATGACCTTTTGGAGAGAAACCCTAGTTACATAGAATTATAAAGATTATGTTTTTATGTGAATCAATGGAGATGACAAAAGGCTTGACACAAATTGAATTTGTTGTCCAAAAATTTCTATTCTTAGCCTCCCCTTAGACATTGCTTGAAGCTACTACAAGTTGGAATGAGATTGGGATTTACAAGCCTTAATCTTCAAAACAAGTCAAGATTTCTTGATGAAGATCTTGGAGTGAGCTTGTAATCTTGTGAGTTAAAGAGAGAGTGGATTTTAGAGAGAGGGAGTGTGTGTGGCGAATGATCAATTCACCAAAATCTCAAACGAACCCCTTAAATAGTGTAGAAACCTTCATTAGTGTTAACCAATGAGATTATAGTATTTTAAACTAAGTTTTGGAGCCAAAACACATAACTGTACAGATTTGTACGGACTGCCCACGCGATGCATCGCTTGCATGTAGGCGATGTGTCGCCTAACAAGCGATGCATCACCCTCATGTAGGTGATGCATCGCCTGTCTGGGCTGTTGTGAGATAGGTGATGCAAAGCCTGTTGCTCTGACTTTTGACCTCGTACATAGACCCAAAGCACCTCCAAATGTCACCAAAATTTTTAGGTACTCTTATGTACTCCAAAGAAACACTTTGGACCCAAAAAAATAATTTTAAAATGCCTACACTATAAGTCAACCTACTCATGTTCACTTTAGTGAGATCGTTATGGTTTTGCACCTCTTTGTGCTTAACCAATTTCACTATGTATTTAACCAACCCTAACATATTTATCCAGTCATATAAATATATCATGCTTCCTAACCTATTTCACCATTAACATACATCAACCTTCAAGAACAACCATGGAAACTTCAAAAGTTTTAAAGGTTCTTACCATGATCATGTACATCAACCTAAGTCGCGAAAATCTTCTCCCAATGTATCCCAAACAAGCCCCCAAATGAGTGCCTTATGATCCATGTGTATATGAAGAACTCCTTATTTTTCTTCTTTAGATCTTGAATCCTAGTCTCAAGAGTGTGAGAGAGAGTTCTCTCCTTTGTTTCACTTATAGCAACCTCCAAATCTAGATTGTGAGTGTAAACCTAACCATTTTCTCATCCTCTAATATATATAGTAAAACCTTAAATGCTCAATTACCAAACTACCCTTATTAATCACTTGAATAAACCTATTATCAAGCCCTTAATAGTAATTCTCCATTAAACTATTAGTTTTCATAATTCAAAATAAACTTATTCCTCATAAATTCTCTTTATTATATTATGACCATTATTTCAATAATTCTTGACAATAAAGCCCCTAGAACATGAAGGAAATTGTGATTCATCACTTTTATACATAACCTGAGCACCCTCGGTATTTTTTGACATAAAATATATTACTTAGATATTAATATCACATAAAAATATTCAAGAGTATTAAAAAACCAAATTGCCTTCACAGGTCAAAATACCAAAGTACCTATTGTAACGTCCTAAATTGCCTAATAAAACTTAGGGCCTTGATTAGGGGGTCAGGATGGGAAATTATGTGTAGAGTCCAATAACTTTACTTGATTAGTAGTAGTAGTAGTAGTATGTTTATTACTGTGGATTTTGATTCAAGTCGGGAATTAGTTGAACACTCGTAGCAACACTTGTAGATGTTATAAGTTTAACCTATAGTTTAAGAATATTAATTATAACATAAGGTTTGATTAATATAGCTGATTATAAAGATGATATTTATTATACTATAAGGTTTAGATAGAACTAATAAGGTCATGACACTTGTCATGTGCATGTTTATTGAGAAATTAAAGTATTTTTGAGGAATAGTTTTATAAGAATAATATTTGAAAACCCCAGAATCTGCCAGCAGCTTTGAAATCGTTATAGGACTCAGTCAAAGTTGTTTACTCAATTCAAATTAGGCTAAAAAAGTGCAATTGCGTGTATAATATATCAGTGTATGTCGATATATCGCAGATCTAGGGGCGATATATCTCCACTCGGGGAATACGAAAAACACGTAACTTCGCACTAACGTTTCGACGAGCCTCGGGAATATAAGCCCAGGCGATATATCGCCTACCATGGGCGATATATCGGCTCCAGGGCAATATTTTTGAATGATTTTGAAATCGAGCTCAATTCAACCCATAACCTCTTAGCAAGCCTCAAAATCTTTTTGACCGAGTCTTAAGCCTCTGCTGAACGATTATTCAAATGTTTTTCAATTAAATAGTCATTATTTTATTCAAGCCTTCAAGCTGCTAGGTTTACTTTAGAGTGTTAAACACTTGTGTTGGGGTTATAAGCTTTATCATCTTAAGCTTATTAAACACTTGGGAAGTAAGGTTAATAGTGTGTTTTTCGATATCGAGGTGTAGTTCAGTTATAGTGCATTCAAAGGTATTCCTATTCCTAGTTCATTTCTGTATGTTTCATTAGTTTCTTGTAGTTTTCTATACTCAAATCCTAACTCAATATTTTCCATTCTTGGTTAGGCATTTAAGTTCTTTGAACTTGAGGTTTTTTTTCGGTAAGATCTTCTTCTCGGTGGTTTTAGTTCATTTCTTTTCATCTTTTTCTTTTTATAAAATACTCACCTTTCTATTATTGGTTTTAGGGGTGTTCCAAAATCCCTTCCTTGTTCTCACATCCCGGTATTGGTAAGGAAAATAGGATAGTTTCTATATAGTTTTGTGTATGTTTATGTATAATATGTTTATGCTATAGTACGTTATGTTATGTTTTATCTAGGGCTCACAGTTGCTTAGTGCCCTAGTGTTTATCATTTTTATGTTTGTAGTTATGATTTACCCTACCTCAGATATTAGACAGGGGACCTAAATGGGTTATCATAAACTATCATGTGATCTAACCTACCTCAGATATTAGACAGGGGACGTAGATGGTTCATCACATGTTTTAATGGCCATTAATAGTATAGTCCTATATGGTATACGTCTCTATAGTCATATGTTATATGTTTATGTTTATGTTCATGCTTTTAGTAGATTTTCCTTGCTGGGCATTAGGCTCATTCCTTTATTTTATATGTGCACGAAAATAGTTATGGCGGCGGGAAGATTCTTGGCGGCTTGGGATTGTGTATTGATGAAGAATGGATTCGGTGGACTGCGTGAACGATTCGAGGACGAAGTTGTTTTTAGTCATTTCAATTATGTTTTCTATGTATTTTCCGCACCTGATTTTGTAACGAATTTATTTAAGATTTAAGTTGTGTTTTATTTTCAAACAATGGGATCCCATATCATACCCCGAATTTTATGTATTTTAACATTTGCTTTACAGTTTTTAATAAAGTTATGAATGTTTTATATGTATGTTTTCTTAAGAATAGTGTCTATGTATAAGCAGTTTTAATTGTCCAAAGTCTAGAATTAGTTGGGTCATTACATTATGTGATTATGTGATATATGTGTGCATCATTATATGATTATGTGAGTTATATTATAATATGACTTGATATGCATGTTTAGGTGTATTAAATATACATGTGGGCCCATTTCTGATTAAAAGGTCAATTTTCGGAATTTGGCCCGTTATGGGTATATTTGGCATATATGTGATATATGTGTGGGACCACATCATTATGTGGATATATTTGGGTTACTCAGCACAAGACGATCCTAGGGAGAAAGCTAGTGGGAAAGTCACAATGGAACCAATACTTGACTTGGAGTGAGTCAAGGGGTATATTGGGTATTTAATACATTAGCGGGTTATTGGGTAATGGGAATAAATATTTGAGGATATATTAGGAGTTAGTGAGATCAGGAGGGAATTCTGGGGATTTTGACTATTTTACCCTCGGGGGCGCTTTTGGGGTACCTCGAGCATTGGGATTCGCTTAAGGTTACTTACTTAAGCTCAAAGTAACCTAACAGAAACAAAATACGTTCAGTATTCTCCCTCTCTCTTGTGTTCGTTCATTTGAGGCCCGTTAGCTTTTTCGAAGGAAACTCGAGTTTTAAGGCTCGGATTCAAGCAAGGTTAGAGTCATAACGATTCTAGAGAATATTAGAAGCTTGATTGCCAGAGGATTTTACCGAAAAATGACTTAATCAGAGATAATCCAAGCTTTAAGTTCTAAGTTTTCAATTCTTAAGATTTGATTGGATTTTATAGTTTTGATGAGTTTTTTATTGGATTGTAACTTGGGTTTTGATGGTTTTGGGTTGTTAAGTTGTTTGAGAACTTTGCGTATGGGATTTGGCTATGTTTTGATAGGTTTATGGAGGGATTTGACAAGGGAAAAATGAAGAAAAAAACTAAGTTTGCAGGTTGATTCGCGGCCCTGTTCTAGGGGAATCGCGGCTCCAATTGGGCGAAGGAAAAGCAGGTGTTTCTGTCCTATTGGTGTCGCGGCACTGGTGTAGGCAGGGAAGAGGCTTAGACCTCTGACTTGAGCGGGCCGCAGCTCAAAAGTTTGGGGGCCACAGTGCTTAAGGGATTTTTTTACCTTGGGGAGGTTTTGAGTGCAGGAACTCAAACCTAAGGGCTCGGGATTGATCTTACTACCCAGTTTAGTAGGATTCGACGTCCCAGAGGCTAGGACTCGGTCCAGAAGCCTATGTTTATTCGTTATTGACAAGATTCTATATTATGGTTATGACTAGGTTATCGCTAGGGGCTCGAAACCGGGACCGTGCTCAAGGGTCGTTCATTTGTAGCCCATACTTGGACCAAAGGTAACAAAACTGCACCTGGTATGTGATACATGTGATTTTGGCTTAGCCTGAATTATTGAATAGGAATATGAATAAGGCATGAACGCTTGAGAATGTGCATAATTGTGATTATTGATTAAGCATGTTGAATGCTTTGTATTTGGATATTTGATATATGATATATGCTTGGTTGCATTATTATATTGAGAAAGGCTTGACTTATCAGTCAAGGGTGGCAATGGCGCTTTGAGCGCTGGTCGATATGGTTATGCCTAACCAGGATCGCATCATATGCTTGACTGACCTATTGGTCGTGGAAAACTCAGCGCCAGGTACATTGGGCCAGCTCCAAGGCTAGTTATACAGAGGATAGGGCAATGGGCCCTGGGGTGACTTATTAGTCCCATATCCTAGGGTTGGGCCCCAGCATTGACTTATTAGTCAACGAAGGTCTTAGAATACTGAGTACTGGTCGTAAAGCATTGACTTATTAGTCAAGGACGACCTTAGCACGCTGAGTGCTGGTTGTAAATCATTGACTTATGAGTCAAGGACGACCTTAGCACGCTGAGTGCTAGACGAAAAGCATTGACTTATAAATCAAGGACGGAAATAGCGCGCTGAGGGTTGGTTGATATGGTTATGCCTAACCAACAGCTCATCATATGCTTGACTGACTTATTGGTCGTGGATAACTCAGCGCCAGGTACGTTGGGCCAGCTCCAAGGCTGGTTATACAGAGGATAAGGCAAAAGGCCCCGGGGTGACTTATTAGTCCCATACCCTAGGCTGTCGAGCCCCAGTATGATTCCATAATCATGTATTAGGGCACTGAGCCACAGTATGATTCCATAATCATGTATTTTGGGCATTGGACCCCAGTATGATTCATTGATCATTTATCTTGGGCGATTGGCCCATATGACGATGTAGTCATTTATATGGATGGTATGCATGCATGAGTAGGGTTATTACTGCTAGGCATGCTTATTATGATTTGTTGACGTGTTATTAGTTGCTTATGAGCTTGCTTAAGTTTTCTTGCTGAGCCTTGCCTCACGGGTGCTTTGTGGTGCATGTAAATGGAAAAGAAAGCTGGACCATCCTTGAGTTGGAGAGCTTAGGTGACGATGTGTACATATGCGACTGCTCGACCAACACGACCTAGGTTTTAAAGAGGAACTAGGGTCAAACCCTATTTTTCCACTTAGGTCGGTTGGTTGTAACTTTTTCACTGTAATTAACCTTTTTAAATGTATTTTGGGATCCCATGTATGAAGTAAACGTTTTACTGAAACAATAGTACCTTTGACCAAAAAAATTTACCCTAAACCATTAATCACGTTTAGTTACATGGTTATGGCCAAATGAATCATTTAGCGAGTTTAGAACTATTTAAAATACACAGTGTAACAGTCCCTGAGTAGTAGGGCGTTACACCTATGAAACAAAAAGGCAGATATTACACAGTGGATAGAAACAGTTAGGAGTATTTGGTTGTAAATATGTGAGCATTGTCGTACAACAGAAGAAAAGAGTTTAAAAGGACATTTATTGTTATTTAGTGGCATTATATTTTACAGATGTTTTGGGGGACATTATAAGAAAATTACTTGTCATGTTTCTTAAAAGTGTGCTGGCTTGTGATTTTGATAATTTTGACTTTTTGACTTTCCTGAAAGGCTACTTGGTTTTTATTCATCCATCTTTCTGGTGGTCTAATAATTTACTATGACTAAATTGTATTTTGCTTCATGAGTTTAGTATTGAGGTGCTCTTCAGTATGTAGTACACTTGTCCATGTAGTTTTATTGTTGCTCTTGCTCTTGATTGGGCAACATTCTCTCTAATGCTACAAAAATGAAATTCGGAAGCATAATATTTTTCAGTAAGCCTAAAGACAAAAAAGACAGAATAAAAATAGTAGTTTGTCAACATATTTATATTCTATTTATGAAAATTAAGATGATTTATACCATATAGTCCTGCCATATCTTTTTATGCATTGGCTATTAATTTATATATATTTATGTATGCTATCATCTAACAATAAGAAATTAGAAAAAAAACACACATATATATTAATGTGATTCCAAAATTTTTTTTTTTTTTTTTTTTTTTGAACAAAAGAAAAATTTTATTCAAAACCCAACCAAATTTACAAGACAAAAAGAGCAGCTGCTACAGACCAGCAGACAGCAAACTCAAACAAACAGCAAGAAAAAACTACACAGAACCATCTACCAGCCTTCTACAATCTTGCGTAAATATACATCCCTTTTTCTATAAGAGAAAGAACTCAAACTCAAAACTCTATACTTAACTACATCTTTGATTTCCAAACTAAGGCTGCTGGCCATTTTACAAATTGATTCAAAAATACAACTGTTTCTGTTGCACCAAATGAAGTACCAGGAAGCTGAAATAACAGCATTAATAATCTGGTTCTTCAAGTTGTGTTTAGCCAATAAGCACCAATGAGTGAGCTCCTCATAAGATTCAGGCCAATGGAACACACCCAGCCATCTACCGATTTCCTCAAACACTCTCCTGGAATATATACACTCCATAAACAAATGGCTATGGGTTTCCACGCCAGAATCACACACAGGGCAGAGAACAGAGGTAATATGCATAAACCGGCACAAGTGGTCTCTAATAAGCAGCTGATTATTAAAAATCTGCCAGTAAATGAACCTGTGCTTGGGCATAATAAGCTTGTTCCAAACTGTCTCAGCAAAACCCACAGCATGCGCAGTAACAAGAGAGAAATAGAAGTGTTTACTATGAAATTTACCTCCCTTAACAGCTAGCATCAAGCTACCCTCATCCATAAAATGTCTCAGCCTCAATAATTTCTTAATATACCAGCTCATATCCTGACTAATAGGCACATTCCAGACGCTAAACTCCTTCAAATAGATGGAACTAATCCACTTGACCCACAGGCAGTCTTGCTTGGAAGAAATAGCCCTCATAAAGTTATCCATCAACGCCAAGTTCCATTTCTTACCCTCACGGAAGCCAATACCACCCAGCTTTTTAGGGAGACAAACTTTTTCCCACGAAGGGAGATGCAACTTACTTCTATTCCCATTAGCTCCCCAAAGAAAATCCCGACAGCTCTTATCAATGGCAGCAGTAATCTTGGAAGGCAGAATGAATATGCTCATCCAAAAATTCCTAAACCAAGCAAAACTGAGTGTATGAGTTGGGCACGACCAGCAAAAGACAAGTTCCTACTCGCCTAACAATTAAGCTTCTTGTTCAACTTATCCAGAATCACCCCACAGTCTGAAGCTTTCCACTTGGTAGGCCGAAGAGGAACTCCCAAGTACTTCAAAGGGAAGGATCCTTCTTCCATTTGCAACATCTCAAGAATCTGAGCTTTGATAGAATCCTTCACCCCTCCAAAATAGATATGGGACTTAGATTTATTCGCAGAAAGCCCAGTAGAATCACAAAACGCAGAGAAGGCTTCATGAATCTTACTCACTGAACTGACATTACCTTTACAAAAGATAATCAAATCATCTGCAAAACAGAGGTTAGTCAACCTAAGATGTTTACACAAAGGATGATAACCAAAGCCTTTCTTGTCAGAGTAATGAGCTAATAAACGAGTGAGGTACTCCATAATGAGCACGAACAAGAGAGGAGACATGGGGTCCCCTTGCCTTAGGCCTTTTTCCCCTTTGAAAGAGCCCTGAATTCTCCCATTCATTAACAGATTGTATATGGTTCCTTTTAAGCAAACTAGAATCCAGCCAATAAATCTAGAGGGAAAACAAAGATGTTTAAGTAACTCCTCCACAAAATGCCAATCAACTGTGTCGTAAGCCTTACTCAAATCAATCTTCATTAAACATCTAGCTGAAATATTCTTTCTAGTATACCCTTTGAGGAGATCTTGGAATATCATAATATTATGAGCTAGAACTCTATTTTTAATAAATGCCCCTTGATTACTATGAACAAGAAAGGGAAGCACTTCCGAAAGTCTAGAGCAAATCATCTTCGATATACACTTATAGAGAGTGTTACAACACGCAATAGGACGATAGCCACTAGCTGAACTCGGATTAGCAAGCTTAGGAATAAGAGAAATCACAGTCTCATTCAGATCCTTCGGTAAGTAACCATCCTGAAAGAAATCCAACACAGCAGAAGTAATCTCAGCACCAATATCTGACCATAACCCCTTAAAGAATCCCGAGCCAAAACCATCCAAACCAGGACTTTTAAAGGAGTGAATGCTAAATAGAGCCTTCTTCACATCATTCTTGGTAAAAGGTCTCAGAAGTCTGACTTGGATATCCAGAGACAATCTATTTCCCTGCATGAAACAGCTTTTATCAATCTCCACTGAAGCCAAATTTCCTTTCCCCATAAAATTCTTGAAATGAGACAGGAAATGCTCAACAACTTTAGAATAATCCTCTTCTGTTTTGCCTCCTATTGTGAAGGAAGAAATTCTATTATCAACTCTTCTTTTTCGCATAAATGCATGAAAAAATCTAGAATTATCATCACTAAACTTAATCCAATTAAGTTTACTCTGCTGTTTGAGAAAACTAGCATAACAGCTCTGCAAAACTGAAACATTGAGCTGGGCTTGAGTGACCGAATAAAGCAAAGACATATCTGAAGGATTAGAAGCCAAAGCCTCCTGAACTCTACTATAATCCTCCTTGGCCTTCTTATAACTCATAACAATATCACCAACCTCCTCTCTGTTAAACCTTTTCAAGATATGCTTCACCCGATATAATTTCTGAACTACCTTGCAAAGACCTCCACCAGAAGCAACTGGCGCATTCCAACAGCGAAGAACAGCTTCTCTGTAGCCTCTATACTGCATCCAGTGGTTACCAAAACGAAATGGGATAAATCCCACACTGTTAACTTCCTGATTACGAATCACACAGAAACTATGATCAGAAATGCAGTCCCATTTGAAGCGAGCTTCAGTTTTCGGAAAAACATCCAGCCACAGATCATTAAGAAACACTCTATCTAACTTAGAAAAAATACGATCTCCTGCCTCCTGTTTGTTCGACCACGAATAGAGAGCTCCCTCACACTTAAGTTCCTCAACTTGGCCTAAAACCAACCAATCTTGAGCATCAGCTATGTCCTTAGCAAGGATTTGTCTCCCACCAATCCTATCTTGGTAGCTAAACATGGCATTAAAATCTCCAAAAATTATCCAAGGAGACTTTAATTAACCAATACTAGCTAATTTATCCCAAAGATGCTTCCTCTCCCCCATAGAATTGCTTCCATAAACCACTGTAGCAAAGAAAAATTCCTACTGGCCACTCACTTTGATCCTACAATGAACAAGTTGGGGATCTTCAAGCAATATATCAACCTTCACAAATTTAGTTTGCCAAACAACCAGAATCCTACCAGAAACAATAGGACTAGAAAAATAATCCCAATTGTGAAAATTATTCTCAAAAACTTCTTTAATTATCTCATGTTTCAACTTAGTCTCAAAGAAAGCTCCAAAACCAACCTTATTCTCCCTACAAATACTAAGAATAGCATTTTGCTTATCTTTTTTATTCATACCCCTCACATTCCACCCTATCATATTGCAAACTTCCATCACTGAATTGGGATAGAATTAGTGACCAAATGACCAATCCCTGTATCTTGCAGCACAGCATATCCATTGCCCGATTTAGCCTTTCCTTGAACGAAATCTGACTTGTGAGCAATTACCACCCCTTGTCTAGCACCTCTCCTTCTGGGAGTAATCCAACTTCCTGCAATCTCAGCATTCCCTTTCCCAGATTGCTGAGTAACTTCTGAGTTATCCTGAACATCACTAATAACCTTGGAAACATTTTGCTCTAGAGAACTACTAGCCTTCTCTTCCTCTCCAATATTAGAAGCATTGCAAGCTCTGAGATCAAGATTAACAAACTCAGAGTGTTGTTGAACCTCCTCTGCATTGGATATGTTCTTGTCTGTACTAGCACCTTTCTCATCAGCATATTTTTTCCTCCAACTCAAACCAGTATTCTTGTTACAATTTGCCAAAATATGACCTAAATTCGAGCAGGCGGCACACTTAGAGGGAAGCCATTCATACTCCACCACTTGTTCAGTTATTTGATCCCTTTCATTAATAAAAGAAATAGATTTCGGAGGATGATCCGTAATCTCCATATCCACCAATATCCTCGCATATTTCACCATCGATCTACTTTGCGTCACTTTATCCACCAGAACCGGCCTCCCAATTGTGCTCACCATAGCACTGAGACTATTTTTTCCCCAGTATTGCAAACCCAAGCCATTCAGCCGAATCCAAACCGGAACCGACTTGACCATTCTCATAGAGTCCATATCTGGTGTCCAAGGACGAAGAACCACTGGTTTTTTATCAAAGTGTATAACTCCTGTTTCCAAAATCAGATCCCGTGTAGCTTCATCCCTGAAATTAACAAGGGTAAAACCTGAATGCATTCTCACTATCTTCTCAACACCCAAGCTGCCCCAAATTCTCTTTACAAATCCTTCAAATACTCTAAAAGGTGGGTTGGCTCCCAGGACAATGCAAACAATCGCATTCTTCCAGAACGAAGCTTCAGTCTCAACCTCCTCCATATCTAATCGGGCCACAACTTGGTCACCCAATTCCAAAATATGTTGTATGTGTATAGATATGGTTTTTTTTATCTCTATCGTTATTCTTTTTCTATAAAGATTAAACAAATTTGTATGTCATGTAATGGAGTTTTGAATTGGTCGGAATGGGCATCTAGAAAGTGGTTGGTTTTCTTTGATACTTTTGCATTTTCTTGCCCCCAAATACTTTTTCTAATATCATTATTATGATTTTGTCGATCAGTTAAACTAGGTTACCCATTTTATATGCTAAAAGGTTATGCCTTGCTATTTATTGGTAATTGTCATGCTCACCTACTAGTTTTACTCTTGTCACTTGTACAAGTTAAATATTTGCTTGAAATTTCAAGTGTTGATTTAGTTTTCTTTGAACTTTCATAACATTCTGAAGTATAGTTTTTGGATTTTTTTTTTTTTTTTTTTGGATTCTGAAATTTCAAGTGTCAATTTACACTTTAATTTGTTTCTTTATTCATTCTTCTATTGTCATACCAAAGGAATCTCCAGACTTTAGTTAAGTGTACTACTAAAAGGCCACATTTCAGCAATAAAACATAGGTACTAAAAGAAAGAATTTGAAAATTTTACACACGTTATTAACAGAGAATAACATAATAAATACATTTAAGAATGACAATAAAAATATTTGCAATAAATTTTCATCAAAAATTTACTTGAAGCAATACATAATGATCTATTCTTAACAAAGTTAGATGTTGAGTTTTTGAAACTTTTAAAATAAAATTTAGTCACACTTTTAAATATCACACAAATGTGCTCCATTTAGCTTACTCTGAACTCTAGAGCTCTATTAATCTAAAAACTTGTGTATAAAATTATTGTATGACATAAAAAAGTGCATAATTACTCCAACTCTCATACAATAACTATATTTACCTTAACTTTCATATTATTCAATAGTTTTCAAAACATGTTATCATTTATTTAATCCTAAAATAGTTGTAAATAAATATGATATTTGTGATTTTAGTTATGACTTTAACATCAAGTATAACTATTCTACTTTATTTTTCGAAACATGTACAGGTATGGATCCATATATGCAATATAGATTGGCCTTACAAGATGAAGGTAATGTAAGACCATTCACAAATTTGCTCACAAATGATAACAATAAAAAAACTCGAGGTCTTACACAAATGTGTGACATTTGGGGTAATCATGATGGTAAGAAGATACAAATCACATGTAATAATTTTGGGTAGCCACATGATGAAAATGCAAACAAACTTACAATCTTTACTAGGACATTAGTATAGGATGAAAAAAATGCTCCAGTTAATTACAAAACTTGGCATAAGGTACTTGATAAATACAAAGATAGAATGTGAAAATTCATACAAGTAATTTTTTTAAATTTAATTTAGCATTTTAGATTACTAGTTATAATAATTTTATATAAATGTAATTATTTCGATTTTATTTTTTTGTTAGTTAATATATTTTAAATTGCTAATAGTAAATACTTTTATTCTTTTAGGAAATATCTGACATTCCTTTTCTTGTGAAGAATTGGACTATGAGGATTTGTGATAGGCAACTTAGAAATTGGAAATTATATCTTAAAACAACTTATTATTTATATCATTTATCTTTTAAGGAGTAAAAAAATATAAGGATTAAAGATTATATGATATTTAATAGGAGGAATTGATAAATATTGGGCAACAGAAGATGCATAGGTATTTTTTGTTTTAAACTTTAATTAGCTATATTTTTTTATCATATATAAAGAACTTTATATTAACTAAGTGTAATTTTTAATGTTCTTTTAGCGCAAGTGTGCCAAAATCAAGATTAGCCATAGTGAAAAAATATATATAACCATACAGCTGACACAAAATGTTTTGCACAAATAAGAGCATTGTAGGTTAAATGTTATTTTTTTTCATAAGCATGCATACTTTGATTAATTTTTAATTACAGTTAATAATATACTCATTTGTAGAAGAATGGTGGTGAAAGTACACCCACATGTGCAACTATGTTTAAAATCTGCTACAAAAAGAAAAAGATAAGAATGTTGATGACAGAACAAAAGAAGCTATGATATGACTGAAAAATTCTTAATACTTGCTTTTATTATTGCTAACTTATATGATTGCAATTTTGAATTAAGAATAGCCAAAATTGCAAAAGAAAGAAAAATTGAATGAAGATGCATAAAAAAAGTATGAAAGACACTCTTCTTGAAGTTATGGTTAAAGAAAAACATAGATAAGTTCGCATGTATGAATTTGGTATTTGCCGATTTGATGTGTGGGAAAACAAATCAACTTGGAAGCGAAACCAAAACAAAATTGTAGATGCTCTAAAATCTAACGTAAATTATCTACGATCTCAAGTTTTAAATCATACTCAAACTCTTCTGAGCAATCAAAATAATTTCAATGATGTATTAACACTACTAGTTAAGGTTAGACTTTTAATTTTTTATTATTAATTAATAATTTGTACTTATTAAAATGAATATATTTATATGCAAGTTTCAAATAACAATGACAACGAGACGTCTTCACAACTGATTAAGTTTTTTTTTCAAAAGATTTTTAAGAATAAGAACTTATAAATTGTATTCATTTTATTAATGTATTGTTATACATGTAGGCCAAAATGCTTATATGTCGTGTAACAAAGAATCTCAATGCCAATTGTGGTTTTCATCTTCAACATATGATACACAAGTTGCAAAAGTAAATATTAATATAATTATTTAATTTTGTTATTATTTAAATATTTAAACACATCCTTTGCAATTCAATTCACTTGTGTATATATATTTTATATGTTGACCCTTAATTTGGTCAACGACATAGAGTCAAGTAAAACGATAAAAACCAGATGAAATCAAGACAAAAAGATAAACGACAACAAATATTTATAGTAGTTCGGCCCCAAAAAATGGTAATAACCTACGTCCACTTATTGTTCTTATTAATGTAGAATCTCAAAAACTGTGATCAATGAACTATGGTTCACAAGTTTCACAAGCCTCGAGATGAATACAGTTTTGGCGAATAAAAACACTATAATTCTCTCTCAAAATTCTGAAAAATTCCCCCTCTTGAGCCCATTGAGTCTTATTTATAGGCTCAAGGAGTTCTTCATGGGCCAATGGGCCTTAATTATATTTAATACAAGCGTATCTAAATAAAAATGGAAATCATAATTATTACATAAAAGCGAAATTACATATCTGTATGAAATATCTGAAATGCTATGACGAAACTGGTCGCCCATAAAATATGCCACCTGCTGAGTGAATTTTCTTCTGGTCGATGGTCGAACAGATCGTACTCACTTAAACGGTCACGTGTATCCCACGTGCTTGTTAATTCTTCCATATCATCAGGTAAATCTCTTTTGGGTAAACATTTGCCCCCCAAGTTTATTTTACTGCGACCAACATATAATAAACTTAATTGACCAGCTTTCCACCTGACCTGCCACGTCTGTCAGAACCTCTACGAAAAAGTAAATAATTATGACTAGTGTAGTTTCCCAAAAATATTTTGACGGCTAACACACTTTCCCACGCATCAAAAACTTACCCCCATCATTACCTCTTTAACTGCGCCACGAACAGTATAAAAAGTCACTCTTTCCACTTCTCATTTTTTACCAAGACTTTATCTCTCCTCAAGAACTCAGAAGAAAAATCCTCAAGAGAAGCCCAGAAACCTTCGGGGATTCAAGACATGCCTGACCAGCCCCAAACAACAACATCTGCAACTTCTCTGCAATCTGCAATTCAAGTATGTTCTTGATCCCTTTATCCCTGTTATACAATCTGACATTAATTCCACGAGTTTTCTGGTGTGAGTTTTTAAATGTTTTTGAGAAAAAATTTTGGGGCAATCACATTCGTAGGTAGAAACATGATAGGATAGGAGTTTTACGTGTAAAAATATTGAGTGAGGCTTAGAAATTGATGTGGGAAGTAGGGATACTATTTTAGGGCCCAAAACCAAAGTAAAATTTTGATTTTTATGCTTTCAGAAAAATCTGGGTTTTTCCCGCCTGTCTTTGGAGTCGAAATGTTTTTCTGAAAAAACATTTCACTTCCACTTTTTAATTTGTTTTCCCAAACTGCTTGCATGTTTAGGTTGTTTATATTAGGATGATGCTGGTCGTATAAAAGCTTAACTTTTATACACAAGCAACATTATCCCAATATTTCTTCTTCTACCTATTGGTCGTAGATTCTCACTCTCCTTTATTCTTCTCAGATCTTCATTCACGATCCTTGGGGAGGTGAGAGGTGAATAGAAGACGACCCCCTTGCACTGCTATTCAAGGACCAAGAACAGTCGTCACTTTCATTTTCGGAATTCCCATCTTCACAGCAAAACCCACCGACCAGTCAACCTAACATGGGTCGCGTGAAATACACTGCCCGTAGAAAGAAGAAAACAACAAGCTCTCCTTCTAACCATCCTACCACTCGCGTCGAGGACCCTTCAACTAACCCTCAGCCTGTAAACTTCGTAATGCCCGACATTCAACCCAAAGCCAGGCCTCACGACAGCACTCGAGCAGAAGACGAAGTCGAGTGGTATCTTGCACCTCCTAATGTCATATCGGCTAGGATGGTAACAAAGTATCTCAAGAAGTACAGCCTTCCTGGGGTCACATTAGTTAAGCCTACACCTAACCAGCGGGCAAACTTGCCTGGGGGCGCCTTCAGCTCCTGGTCGAGGTTTCATAACTTCCGAGGGGTGGCCAACTATTTTGAGGTCACCCTTTTCCAAATAACCCCCAATGGATATAGGGTGCTCTCAGCACTCTATATCCTCTATAGCCACAAAAAATGGCATGTGCCAACATCCCACGAGATCAATTATCTTTTTGATCTCAAATCTAACCCCAACCAGAATAATACGGGGTTCTTCCATTTCTGCCACCAGGAAACTGGCCGAGTGTTCCTGAGTGACGTTACCCATAAATCCAATGTGGGGAAGTACTTATAGGAGTACTTCCTCATGATAGACATGGTCGCTGACAACCTGGCCTTCACGTGAAGAGGTAAATCTCTCAATTTATGGTCGTGTATTTTCCTTTCAGTTTTTCCTTCATTATCCTTAGAGCATTAATGTTGTATCTAGGCCTATGGTACCGACCAGACCCCACTCCAGAGATGGAGATCAGGGCTGCAACACTAGCTAGCATGATGAACATTGCAAAAAGCATCAAGGAGCTAGTTACTGAAAGCAACCTAAGGCTGGTAGGCCTTTTGGCACCTCACCAGGAAGTGAGGGAGTCCACCGTAGGGAGTGCCACCGGAGAGGATACCAGACCAGAAATCCCCGAGCAACAGCAAGATATGTCACAATCCCAAAAGTGACAACCAACGAGAGTGACCTTCCAAGAACCATCCGGCAACACTCGAGCTGCTGCTGCCCCTACCCCACAAGGGAGGGGGAAACAAAAATTGTAGGAATACACCGGTGCTATATCCGAATCCTCTGACAAGAACGGTACAGATCTCTTGCTTTTAGATAGTTTTCCCATCCTTTATCATCTATTCGATAGGGATGGCAATTTTACTTTTTTAACTAGAAAATTTAATTCAGACTTCTTCGAGACAAAGAGTGAGTGTAGTTGTAGTTCCATAGATAATATAGCGACCAGTAATAATTGCTCTGGTAGACTACTTAGAATTTCTATTTCTATTATTTTATTGCTTCTTTAACCTCCTTGTCTGATCGTTTATTTTTGTTTTGTAGTCATGCCTTCCGAAGAAGCCTTCGACATCTACACCAACATCGATGTCGAAGCTCCTCCGAGCAGGAAGAGAGGAAGAAGACGGCACCCTGGGGAGAGCAGTAGCGACCCCTCCAAGAAAAGGGTTCGAACAGAGGATCCTCCAACACCACCACCCTCCAAGGAAATGACCCCTCCTCTAGCTCCCCTCAACCCAACTCCTCCAGCTCCTCGCGACCCAACTCCTCCCGCGCAGTCAAAAAAAAACTCAGGCCGAGGTTACTTGAACGCTACCTATAGCTCGGCTAACGAAAAGCTAAAGAGACTGTCAAGACATCGTCGTAGCCAGGAAGCTTTCAGCAACATCCCCACTATGAAATGCAACCAGATTCTCAGCCTCACGCTAAACGAAATACTCAGTGTAAGTTATAACTCTTGTTGCGTTTTAGCTATCTAGCTCGCCCTTTTATTTATACTAACAGCTCTACTTTCTCTCTGATCGCAGGGTGTTCTGACCATGAGTACTTATTGGCATCGTTCTGAGGAGATTGATGCTAAGAATGCTGAGGAGCTTAAAGCATGCAAGGAGAGGGCCAAAACATCTGAAGAAAAGGCCAAAGCATGCGAGGAGCAGGTCGCCCGTCTGAGCGAAGAGCTGAGAAAAAGCCAAGAAGCGGTGGCCAAGGTTATTGCCAACAAAAACCAGTTCAAGGAAGCTTCGGAGATCAATTTTAGAGAAGCATCCAAACTTCAGAATGAGCTAGTGGCCAGCCGACAGGAAGTCACTGAGCCAGAAGGGCGAGTAAAGCAGCTCGAGGAAACAAATGCTCGGAACCTGGAGAAGTTCAAAGGGGCAACTTTCAACTATTTCTACCTCTTCTGGAAGAACAATCCAGAGGCAAACTTCGACTACCTTCCTGAGCATACGAGGCAACTCGAACTAACGAGATGCGCTGCTCACCTAGAAGGGGAGAAGGCCCGAGAGTCTCCTCAAATCTCCTTGGCAACAGGCATCGAAGGTGTTGAAGAGGAGGCGGGGACCACCATCGACCAGCAATCCCAGCCAGATCCTCCTGCTGATCCTGTTGCTCAATGATTTATCTTTTTATTTTTCATTTATATTATTTGCTTTGTAACTGGGACATACAAACTACGGTTCATAATGTCAAGACAATTTTTCGTTGCCTAGGGCAGCTTCCTTTTAATTACTAATTACTTCCGAGCAGAAACTGCTCATGGTGTAACACATTTCAATTTGATATTATCATATTTGCTTTTATTATAACATCTGCTTGTATGACCGAACTTAGCATAGCACTTTGTTTTCTTCTTACAAAATCCAAAAAATTTGAAATATACTCTAAGTGTCGTAGTATGCTTTCCCTTATTTTGCTCGTGTGTTTACATATGCTTGTTGATTTTCTTTGCTTGCTTAGTACCTTATATGCCCCCCAAGTGATTGAGGAGCTCAAGGTCCTCAGTCACTTGCCATGACCAAGACCGGTTCGAACATTTCTGCTCGCGTACTTATAAAAAAAATATAGCAAAACAACACACGTAATTAGCAAATACTTGTAATAAATACAACAATTGGCCAGAATAACTGGTTGCGCATAGTTCCTTTTATTTCTCGTAATTAATGGACAAAATCGTGTTTGTAAGAGTGATCAAAAATTGATCTTACACTTGTAAGCAACTAGTCATAAAATTGACCAGCCCTTATTCATAAACTTGTAAAAAGTGAAATTGGTACAAGTCAGTTCTCTAAAAATAATTGTTTATTGATAATACTTGCGCAGATGTTCTCCATTCCAATAGCGAGGAATGAGATCTCCATCCAAGCGAGCAAGTTTATATGTGCCTGGTTGAAGGACTTCTTCAATCTAATACGGACCCTCCCAGTTAGGTCTGAGCACTCCGATAGCTTGATCATGAGTGTTGAGAAAAACTCATCTAAGTACTAAATCGCCCACGTTAAACTTTCTTTCTCGTACTTTAGAGTTAAAATATTGAGCCACCTTTTGCTGATAAGCTGCCACTCGAAGTTGAGCTTGCTCGCGCCTTTCATCGACCAAGTCCAAAGACTCCATCAATAACTGATCATTAGTACGTTGATTGTATGTCAGCCTTCTATGTGATGGTGGGTCTAGCTCAACAGGAAACATGGCCTCATACCCATAGGCCAAAGAAAATGGAGTATGTCTTGTTGCTGTTCGATGGGATAATCTATACAACCAAAGGAATTCTGGTAATTGTTTTGGCCATGCCCCCTTTGTTTCTTCAAGCCTTTTCTTCAGGGTGTCCTTCAGGGTCTTGTTGACAGCTTCAACCTGTTTGTTTGCTTGCGGATGAGCTACCGATGAAAAACTCTTGATAATTCCGTGCCTCTCGCAAAAATAAGTGAACAGATCACTGTCAAATTGTGTGCCATTATCAGAGAAAATTTTCCTTGGCAACCCATATCGACACACGATGTTCTTGACCACAAAGTCTAATACCTTCTTGGTCGTTATTGTCGCAAGTGGCTCAGCCTCGGCCCACTTCGTAAAGTAGTCAACAACAACTACTACATACTTGACATTTCCTTTACCTGTGGGTAAAGACCCGATCAAATCAATCCCCCATACTGCGAATGGCCATGGATTTGCATCTGTTTAAGCTCATTTGGGGATGCTCGAGGTCTTTTGGAGAAACTTTGGCACTTGTCTCATTTCCGTACAAAATCCATAGAGTCTTCATTCATGGTAGGCCAGAAATACCCTTGCCTTAAGATTTTCTTCGACAAAATTTTCCCCCCAGCGTGATCTCCACAGAAACCTTCATGGATTTCTTGCATCATTTCCTTGGCCTTTTGCTTAGAAACACATCTTAACAGTGGCATCGAGTACCCTCTTCTGTATAAAATTCTGTCGACTAGAACAAACTGAACCGATTGCCTCTGGAGAGTCCTTGCTTTAATTCTTTCCCCTGGCAGCACTCCTTGCTCAAGGTATTTAATGAAGGGCGGCATCCATGTGTGTGTCGCTTGAATCACCAGTGTAGACTCCTCTGTTCGAATGCTTGGTGCTGATAAATGCTCAACTGGCACTATGTTAAAGGTGTCAACATCCTTCGTAATTGCCAACTTGGCCAAGGCATCGACGTTTGAGTTCTGATCGCGAGGTACTTGCTAGAGAGTATATTTTTCAAACTGTGCCAATAAGTCCTTTGATTTGTTCAAATAAGCAACCATCTTGAGACCTTGAGCTTGATATTCTCATATAATTTGATTAACCACTAGCTGGGAGTCACTGTAGATCTCAAGTGACTTTACATCCATGTCCTTGGCTAATCTTAATCTTGCGAGCAGAGCTTCGTATTCGGCTTCGTTATTTGATGCTGTAAAGTTAAATCTGATTACACAATGGAACTGATGTCCTTCTGGGGTAACCAAGATCAGTCTTGCTCCAGCATTGCGCTCATTGGAAGAGTCGTCTGCGTACAGCTTCCAGGAAGGAGTGTGACTTTGGAGTCCAGTATCCTCCATCGGTTCGATATTTTGGATTCCAGTGAATTCTGTGACAAAGTCTGCTAGAGCCTATTCTTTCACAGTTGCTCATGGAGAATGAGAAATATCGAACTGACCAAGTTCGACTGCCCATTTAAATAATTGTCTAGCGGCTTCCGGTTTCTGTAAGACTTGCCGCAATGGTTAGTCGGTGAGTACCACGATGGGGTGAGCTTAAAAGTATGGTTGTAGCTTTTTGGAGGCCAGAATCAAGCAATAGGCTAACTTCTCAATGGGCAGATATCGTAATTCTGCTCCCACTAACCTCTTGCTTACATAGCACACAGCTTTTTGGACATGATCCTCCTCTCTAATCAAAACTGCGCTAGCAGCATACTCTGTGACTGCCAAGTAGATGAACAAAGTTTCTTTTTTGACAGGCTTGGACAAGATCGATGGTTGTGACATATGAGACTTTAGCGCCTGAAAAGCCTGCTCGCACTCTTTCGTCCATTCGAAATTCTTGTTGCCCTTGAGTAGATTAAAAAATGGAACGCACTTGTCCGTTGATTTAGAAATGAATCTACTCAAAGCGGCAATCCTCCCAGTTAGGCTTTGAATATCTTAAATCTTGGCAGGCGACTACATTTCGATCAGGGCCTTGATCTTTTCAGGATTAGCTTCGATTGCCTCGCAAGTTTACTATGAATCCCAAAAAAATTCCTGATCCAACACCAAAGGAACACTTGAGGGGATTTAGCTTAATCTGATATTAGTTCAAGATGTTGAAGCATTCTCGCAAGTCCCCGATGTGCTATTCTTCCTTCTTTGACTTAACCAGCATGTAATCAACATATACCTCCATGTTAACGTTGATCAGTTCTTTGAACATATGGTTGACCAATCCTTGTAAGTCGCACCAGCGTTTTTCAAACCGAAAGGCATTACTTTGTAACAGTAAAGCTATGTATCTGTTTGAAAGCTAGTGTGATCCTCATCAGGTGGATGCATACTAATTTGATTGTACCCAGAGTATGCTTCCATGAATGATAAAATCTCATGCCCTAATGTAGCATCAACCAGTTGGTCGATCCTCAGGAGTGGGAAGCAATCCTTCGAGCAGGCTTTATTGAGGTCTGTGAAATCCACGCACGTCCTCCACTTGCCATTCGGCTTGGGAACTAGTACAGGATTAGAGACCCAAGATGGATAAAATGATACCCTAATGAATCCGTTCTCCTTTAGCTTCTCGACTTCATCTTTTAATGCCTTCGATCTGTCTTTGTCGAGCAGCCTCCTTTTTTGTTGCACTGGTGAAAATTTTTTGTCTATATTTAAGACATGGCTGATAACTGCTGGGTCAATCCCAACCATATCTTTATGCAACCAGGCAAACACCTCCTGGTTCTCCTTCAAAAATTCCACCAGTTTTTTCTTTGTTGTTGTCTCTAAGTTTTTACCGACTTTCACAACCCTAGTCGGACCTGCCTCTTCTAGTTGGACCTCCTCGAGGTCCTCCACGGGTGAAACATTTTCTTCAAAATCCCCAAAGTGAGGATCTAAGTCTCTATCCTCACTTTGGGCAACACCCTATTTGGTGACATGTTCACCTGATTGGGCTTGTACTTCATTTGCCAACAACAACCTTTTTTTGACTTTTTCCCCCGTTCTGCCTCTTTTTGCCTTGGTAATCGAGGAATTATAACATTCCCGCACTTCCCGTTGGTTTCCCAACACACATCCTACTCCTGCATCGGTTGGAAATTTCATGGCCAAGTGCCAGACCGAGGTCACGGCTCGCAGGTCGACTAGAATAGGCCTTCCAATCACAGCATTATACGCAGAAGAATAATCGAATACTATGAAAGTAGCGAGTAATGTCCTATTCGCAGGTGCCACTTCTGCTGTGATTGGAAGTCTAATCGACCCAACTGGTGCGAGCACTTCGCCGGAAAAATCATAAACGGTTTGGTTGCATGGTTCCAAATCTTGTATTGATAACTTCATCCTCTCTAGTGAAGATTTGTATAGAATGTTTATTGAGCTTCCTATATCCACCAATACTCGCTTGACCATCATATTAGCGATCTGGACATCCACGACCAAAGGATCCGAATGGGGGAATCGAACATGCTGAGCGTCAAGCTCAGAGAAAGTTATCGGTTCTTCCTCTGTTCGAGCTTTTTTGGGAGTTCGCTCCTCTACGTTCAGCATTTCAATGTCCTGGTCATGACATAAGGTTCGGGCATACCTTTCCCTTGCCTTCCCACTATCACCCGCCAGGTGTGGGCCACCGCAGATGGTCAGCAATGTACCAGCAACTGGAGCTGGTTGTAAAGGGGCAAGCATTGGCGTACAGGTGCATGCTCATTGCCTCCTTGAGCCTCTCGCTGAGAACCTCCAGCCGCTCGCACATACCTCCTCAGGTGTCCTTCTCTAATAAGGAACTCAATCTCATGACCATAGTCGTTATGAAAATGACAAAACTTGGTTGTATCTCTCTTGGAGATATCTTTCCTGATTGGGGCTGGTCGTCTGAAGGGAACAGTTCTGTGAGTGGTCTGACACACTTCTGCTCTGCTATCGACTAGGGCCATATAATTGGTGAACCTTGGCTCATATCTGTTACTTTTAGGGCGCTTGTTCTCAGATGTTGATGGTTCGTGGTTCGCCATTTTTCCTCCATTTTTTCCATTATTTTTCTCGTTGCCATTGGGCTTCCCAAACCCATTGGCGGCTTTGGTGGGTTCTTCTTTTGGACCCTGGTCGTCTGTGGATGACTTCCCTTCGTTGGCAATGGCCTCCTTGAGCTTGATGTACCTATTTTCTTGATCCAAAAATTATTGGGTGCTCTTGACCCCATTCTTTCGCAAACTATTCCAGAGGGATGAATGGTGTCGTACTCCAGCAATAAGAGCCATCATCTTTCCTTCATTTCCAACCGTCTTAGCCCTAGCAGCGGCTCGCATGAAATGTTGAACATACCCCTTCAGGGTTTCTCCCTCCTTCTGGAGTATCTCGACCAGCTGATTGGCCTCGTCCGGATGACTGTCCTTAAAACTCCTTCACGAACATTTCCCAAGAGACTATGTTGGCTGGAGGGAATTTGAAAAACCACTCCTGAGCAGTCTCGGACAAGGTGGCTGGAAAGATTCTGCATCGAGCGTCGTCTGACACCTTTTGGATGTCCATCTATATCTCAAATTTGTTCATGTAAGGTACAAGGTCTTCTAATCCAGTGAAGTTGGGCAAGACTGACATCTTAAATTTTCTTGGAGTCTCGACCATCGCGATTCTTTGCACAAACAGAGTACCCCTTCTCTGGTCAAATTCAATGTGGGATGTCTGGCTCCCCACTAGTTGCTGGACAGCCTGATTCAAAGCATCGAGCTGGGCCTGTACAGCGTCTAGTACTATTGGAGCGACTGGTGCTGGGGGGGCATACTCATCGTGTCTTTCTCTTCTGTCATTGAGAACATCCCTCAAATCCTCCTCCCTACACCTTTGTTCACTCGCACCAAGTCGATCAAGGACGTTGGGTTGTCTAGGCTACCCCCCAGCATTCTGGCTCATTGGTCGGTTCTCTTTTGGTGGAGGGTTCTGTTCTCCACCCCTCCCTTCCTTCCACCGACCAGCATTTCCTCTGCCCGAATCCGCCTCATTATAGTCATGGCCATCCCTAAAGTGTGACTGACTATGGTGCGACCTGTTGTTCGCACTATTTCCCTCTCCCATTGCTGGCATGTCCTGACTGACAAGTGGAGGCCTGCATTGGTCGGTAGCTCCTTGGGCATTATTATCTTGAGGAGGACCCGTAACCACAGAGCCTGATTCAACCTGCCTTCTGCTTGCAGAAGGACATTTTCCCCTGCTTGGTGGGTTTGGCTCCTCAGCAGTCTGGCATCTAGGGCTTCGGGGAGGCTGCCCAGTCCTATTCTACCTTTGCTGCTGGGGATTATCTTGACAAGCGCGAGAGGGTGGTTGCTCTCAGGATCCTGAAATGGCCTATCCTGCTGAGCAGCAGGGGTTGCTCAGGCCTCTGAGGGTATTTCGGTTGAGGCGGAGTGTGGTGATGTTGGGGATGATCTGAATGTGGACCTTGTTGTGGTTTCGTACTAGGTGGCTGATTCGGTTGGGAAGCCGGTGCAGGTTGTCCTCGGGCCAACTGAATGGCTGCCTCCAGAGCGGCAATGGCATCCCTTTGCCGACGGTCCATGTCGACCTACCGCTCATTCAATTCTTGGCGTTGCCTATCAATCTCCCTCTGCTGCGCCATCGTTTCAGCCACATTTTCTTGATTAGCCCTCAGATTGGCTAATTCCTCCTATAACATAATCAGAGTCATCATCAAAGTCTCATAATCTATTTCCTCCTCTTCCAATTCCACTTGCGGCTCATCCTTAGCCACATCTTGCGGAGGAAGCTGGGTTGGTGCAGTACCAGAGGTTTTCCCAGTCTTCCTAGCTGTTTTCGCCATTTGATCTTCTTAGAGGTCTTGAGTTCAACTCTTAATGAAAGCACCAAAATATTGACCCTTGAATTGGTCAACAACATGGAGTCAAGTAAAACGATAAGAACCAGATGAAATCAAGACAAAAAGATAAACAACACCACAGATTTATAGTGGCTCGGCCCCAAAAAATGGTAATAACCTACGTCCACTTAGTGTTCTTATTAATGTAGAATCCCAAAAACTATGATCAATGAACTAGGGTTCACAATTTTCACAAGCCTCGAGATGAATACAGTTTTGGCAAATAAGAAAACTATAATTCTCTCTCAAAATTCTGAAAAATCTCCCCTTTTGAGCCCATTGAGTCTTATTTATAGGCTCAAGGAGTTCTTCATGGGCCAATGGGCCTTAATTACATTTAATACAAGCATTTCTAAATAAAAATGAAAATCACAATTATTACATAAATGCGAAATTACATATCTGTATGAAATATCTGAAATGTTGCGACCAAACTGGTCTCCCATAAAATATGTCGCCTGCTGAATGAATTTTCTTCTGGTCAATGGTCGAACAGATATACTGACTTAAACGGTCACGTGTATCCCTCGTGCTTGTTAATTCAGCCTCGTCATCAGGTAAATCTCTTTTGGGTAAACAATATGTCATATTTTTTATTGTCTAGATTCGTGAAGTGGTTAATCTTAAAAGCGCCACTCATGAGCTTGAAACAATTGTTATTGGTCTGGTTATTAGTAAACATCCATCAAAAGAAGTTAGAGGAACGGAGCTCATATCTTCTTTTTCTGAAGTTATTGTTAAAGTTCCTATTAAGCCTGACGAGTAATTGATTAGAACATATGGACACGTTAAGACAATTGTAGAAGTTGTTGGAGCGTCTATTGGATGGTCGACAACATTCATGGTAACTTAACTAAATTTTTAATACAATTATCTTACATTAAATAACATTATATATATATTTGTGGGTATGTTCAAATAATTATATGATTTTCTCTAAAAATTGTGTAGATTTCACGGGAAGTAGACACACAACTTCACGACTGATAAGATCATTTTAGATTATATATTCTTAGTTCCTTCTAACTTAGATAATATTGATTATTAGTGTTTTTAACTTTGTTTTATGAGTTTTTGATTTTAAGGCTACAATACATTTTATGTGAAGTAAATTGATGGATTTCATACAAGTTGTGGCTAGATAATTGATAGAATACAACAAGACTCAAGAAAACAAAGTTTTGTAGTCATTTGGAAGAAGTTTAGAGTGTTTTTGTGGAAGCGATTAAAGTTAGGAAGTTTGGTATTAAAAGTCTGAAACTTCACACTTAATTTTGATATTTTTCTAGCCATATTTTGGGAATTGTGACAGAAATAATAGTTGTAGATCTTTTTATCATCTCTCTAAATCATTTTGAATTGTCTTATTCTGAGTTATATCAAGAAAGTTATGATCAAAATACCATCAATGGCTGCAGCAAAAGAAAATCTAGCTAGAAAATTGAAAAGAATAGACATTGACTTGAGGTTGCAGTGGAGAAAATTCTAGGCTGCAGCCCATACATTTTTAGGCCCCCAGGTTGCAGTGGATGAAAGTTAGGTTGCGGCCATAGCTCGCATTACAATTTTAAATCCAGAATGTTCAGGCCACGACCTAGGGTTTAAATTGTATTTTCAAATGCAATAAAGGGGGTTATAAAAAGGAAATTATGAGAAATTCCAAAATGACTTTTATTTACATTTTTTAAAGACTTAAACTTAGAGAGAACTTGAGAGAAATAAGGATGATTCATCATCATCATCATCATCATCATCATCATCATCATCATCATCATCATCATCATCAATAATCTAGTTTTTCTTCTTCTCTTTAAACTCCATTATTTTAAATTATGATGTTAATTATATTAGTAACTTGTTTATCATGTGCACAGTGAAAAGCATGGGTTGATGGGCCCAAAGATTTCAAAAAAAAAACTATTTAAACAATCTTTAAATAACAGATCCATTAATATACAAAACATTAATCAAAGAGAAGAAAAAAATAAGGATTTACCACGTGTAGAACAATCAAGAATCATTGCTATCTTTTAGTAACTCCAATAAACATCCAATCCAAAGCAGCCTTTTGAATACTCAGACAAAGATCTTCCAAGATGTATCTCTACACCTAAGACGTGTGTGGGCACGTAGAGTAATGGTGGGAAAATTTCTGATTCACAAGATGTACTCTGTTGGAAAAACAATCAAAGTGTGCATCGAAATGGCATGGTGGGCCCAGTTGATAAACGACAAAAATTTTCCACCTCTCATATAAACAGTTTATATGTTCAAGAATACATACATACAGGAACCATTAATATGCAATATCGTTAATCATGCAACATATATATAATTATGCACATACTTATATATATCATATGCACATGTATACAAATATTCAAGAACAGAGATATTTACCTCTTGAAGCCTATCAAGTGTCCTTGAGTCTTTTTGTATAAATAATGATCTTCCTATCCAATGCTTTGAGTACAAAGACGAGTGATTTGGAAAGGGTGGAGGGAAACGTTTGGACATTCCTCTGGCATCACTCTAAAAAGAAACTTCATGTGTCGACGCCCCATTGTTGGGCCCATCAATCTGTCCAATTAATGAGGGGTCAACTCCACGATCCCAAACGTCCACTCCCTACCTGAGGCATTTTTTCAAAAGACCAATGATTACGATCTGCGCCACTTGGACACTAACCATTGGATTGCCCTCATGGTACCATCATGGTAAGCAATCTGACAGTCGTGGAGGGGTTGCTTCCCCTCTAAGTTCTACTACGTATAAAACCCGGAGAACTGTTCTTCAGCCTCCTACTCTAGCCATTTAAAAATTCAAAACCCTCATACCAGAGCCCTCTCTTCTCTCTTTCTTTTCCCCTACCTTCAACCATTTTTTCATCAGCTTTGGACGATTGGCATGAATCATCCTATTTCTAGGCAAACGGCAGGAAATATTTCATAGTTAGGACTCACCTCAACAACTATCTACGCTTCATTTTGAGTAAGCGCTCACTTAGATGTATTTTAATTTCGTATTTGCATCGGGCTTTACTTGTGGGTTCAGGTGCATGCTTAGGAACATCAATTGTATGGCATTTGAGAAGTTGTTTTTGGTTTTCACAAGTCTGTTTAGGCACATTTCGACATTAGGAACGATCAAAATGGCCCACAATACATCTTACGCCACTTTCGCATTTCTGGACCTGTGACCAAAATCTGGGAAATTCCCAGATTCTGATATGTTCATCACCTTCGGTGGCATTCTCCAGCTTGATCCCAGGCACCGAGGACACCCCATATTTTTAGAAACTCTCCTCTTCTCCTCGAGCAGTAGTCTTAGAGTCTTCCGTGTTTTGGACATCTTTCCTTCGGTCAGGATACTAACTGCTTGGTTTTTGTCTCAGATGTCTGAGGAACTTCGACAGTTACATGAGCACAGTTTCTATCTCTTCGACTAGGAAATCTTCGACATAGCCTATGAACAAGGTGCATTCAAGGATGGCGTGAGGGCGAAAGTCAGAGAACCAGCCAGGGAGCTGGTTGTTTGTGCCGATGGCCCAGTGGGGGAGAGGCTAGAACTGTCATCCCATAAGGGGTTGACCGTGGAAGAAGTCCACAGAGCCCCAGTTCCACACCTCACTCAAACGTACAAGGGTGATAGATTTGAAGCGAAGGATTACCATGCCCTGCTCCGACACCCCAATGCCCCGAAGGCCATTATGAGGCATTATTCGATCAAGGATAGGTGTCTCATGTGTCTTTGTCGGGAATCCAAGAGGGCACAGCGTAGCGTCAATGGCCTTGGTGCCTGGAGCCAAGCCCACCTGATGGCCAGGGCCACCCTGCCCGTACACCAGTACTTCGTGGACTTTCTAAAGTACGTGGGGATAGCTCCCTTCCAACTCTCCCCCAACGCTTGCAAGGTGCTCGTGGGGATGTATGTCTTGTATTGGAAACAGAGATTGCATGCACCTTCATCAGCGAAAATCCTATACTTCTACAGCTTCCGCACCACCCCGAGGAAGAAGCCCAACGGAGATGGGTATTGCGCCCTGGTGAAGTATGCGCCTCATCTCTTCACTACAAGGCTTCTCACCACAATGAGAACCATTCTTGGGATTTCAAGGACGCATTTTTCTTCACGAACGGGTTTCTGATCCGTAACAACCTGACCCCGATCCTCAAATTCTCCAAGGTTGGTGAGTATCTTTTCGATCGTTTTATTTTTCCCATTTTCTGGATTATTTCGTGTTCTATACTTAGCCATTTCTCTTAATAGGCCCATTCCGCTGGACTCTTTATGTCCAACTCTTCAAGAATCATCTCTAAGAGATGAAATCCCTCCCCAACCAAGATCTGGATCTCAGCCTCCTGGTGACGGAGGACAATCTCGTCGGGGTGGGACTTCTCAGTGCAGGACAGAAGATAAGCAACCTTGAACTAACTAAATATCGCCAGTCCAAGAATTCTCGGGAGTTCGCGTCCCATCATAACTGTTACATTGATAAGCTCTCCCGGAGGACTTTGCACCAACATCTTGCGGAGGAGCGGCTGGAGAACATGCGGGCCATAGAGGTAGCCCGAGAAGCCCAAGAAAATTGGGAATCCAAGGAAGAACTTCAGGCAGGGATGGAGGTTTTTCATCTTACTCCAGGTAAATTGCCCCTTACTCTAAACCATGCTTCCCATGTAGGGGACAGGATAAGTCCCGAGCACATTTAGGCCTCTCCTGCCCTCCTTCACTATGGCCAGATTACGCATCAATGCTGGACTAGGGAAGAGCTTCAGGACTACCTATATCTGATAGACGTATACCTTTACTGTCCAAGGAGACAACTACCTCCTCGGGGCTTTGTACCCTTAGACCGAGTGACGTCTTTCAACTCTAACTAGTTCTACCAATATGGCACCAACTTGAGCTGTGAGACGAGAGATAGGATAAGACACCCTGAATGCCTACACCAAGACACAACTCATGGTGGGCCTCCAAGGAGCCTACAATGCTGCTTTACCTTATTTTGGAATATACACTAACCATATATTTGTTCTTGCAGATCATATGGGACTAGCCGACATTGCCAGGTGTGCCTTGAGACTAGGAGCAACCCCAAGCTCTTCAGTTGCTGGGGGACCATCGCGTCCTCGGGAGAATCCAGAACCCTCTCCACCAGTCAAGAGACAAAGGGTTCCTACTCCCCCTGCGAAAGTTCCTACGGCAGATCCACCCCTGGTCTTGGAGATCCCTTGCTCCCCCACACCAGGCGAAGTGGTCCAAGGCTTGGACCAAATGAGGGCGGCGCCCCGTGCCCGTCTTCTGGTATACCCCGAGAGGTATGAGAGGGCTCTACTGGAGCAATATCAGAGGATGCTTCAGCATTTCAAGGCAAGAATGGAGGAAGGCAACAAGCTCCTACACGAGACCAAAGAGGCCCTTCGCCAAATGAAGTCGTTGAGTGAAAGACCAATCATTCCTCTGATAGGTTGGGCTGAGCTAGAGACCCTATTCTCTACCAAATTAGGGGAGGTTGTCACCCCTCTCTCTCGGAGCTCCTCCAGGGGGTTAACTCCACTACGTGTGAGCTGACCGCCCGTAGTTTTGCCCAACTGGGCAACAGCAATGAGGCATCTTGGCCTCATGTCGATATGCCACTGTCTAAGTACGTCACTAATTCTCTATGTTCCATTTTATTCCCACAATAATTGAGCTAATCTCCTCCTTGTCTACAGTCTGCCTTGGCTTGCAAGCGCTTGGGTGATACCATTATGGAGAAATCTTATCAAACTCCAGCAGTCCCAAGACAAGGTGTCTGCCCATAAGGAAAAGCTCTAAGGCCCTCAGGAAGAGCTTGCTCACGTTTAGGCTACCCTGGAATCTGAGCAAAAGCATTCTCGGGAGCTTGAAAAGGCTGCCGAAAAGGCCACTGAAGGCATGCGACGGGCCTAGAAGGAGGCAAAGAAAGCAATGGCTGAGTTTGCCCAAGGGGTCTTTGAAAACTCCCAACTTCAGGAACAGCTTAAGGAGGTTACCGACCGGGCTGAGCTTGGTGAGAGGAAAGCCATCCAAGCCATGGAGATGAATAGGTCTTCTCTGCATCAGGTGGACAAACTTAAGAAGGAGGTTGAGACTATCGTCGAGGACGCCTTCTACGTGGCCCGGTTCCATAACCAAGATATGAGCTTGGATTTTATTGGAGTGCTTGAGAAGCATAAACTCGTCTTCACAGAAGGCCTCCTAGTGACCCAGGCTATAGAAGCGGCTTTAGTTGTTGAGGCAGCCCAAGCTACCGAAGAGGCCCAAATGGCTGAGGCGACCTAGGCTGCCGAGGCTACCGAATCTGCCGAGGTGGCCCAAGTAGGTGAGGGGACTCAAGCTGCAGAGGCAGCCCAAGTAATCGAGGTGACTCAAGTCCCATTAGGCAAGGAGTGCCCCGAGGACAGACCCAATCATTGACCTGGTGGAGGAGGTTCTGGAGGGCAGTTGAAACTCGAGCCCTCAAGCATTTGTCGCAACTTATTTAGGCATGTGTGCCATTAACAATTAATTTATCTATTTTTATTTTTTGCAGACGATACAATGTATTTCCTTCAAATGGGTTTTTATCCCCCTAACACTATCGTAAATCACGAGGGCCTCTAGACGCTGACTCAGGTCTTATGCTTGAGTCTTTATCGACTTCTCTCGGTAGTTAGGCAATTTTTATGCATTTAGTGATGTTCTATAGGCATGCAGTCCTCGAGAGTAACTTTAACACTAGGTCAAGTGGTCACTTGACGCGACCCTACATCCCCGAGTTCCAACGACTCAGGACGGGGCCTGCCTGTGGTACTTAGAGCTTGAGGATTTTCCTGCCCATGTTTAGATGCTTGTGCATCTAGTGTTTCATCATAGACTCAAGGTCGTAAGAGTAACTTTGACGCAGTTTCAAGTGAGGGCACTCAACTATCCTACACCTTCGAGTTCCAACGACTCGGGCTTTAAGAGGTCTAGTACTATAGGGTTCTGTGTTAGTGCTCGAAACTTAAGACATTTAGTGTTGCCTTCCAGACTCAATGTCCTTGAAAGTAACTTTAATGTCATCCCGTGTCCCCGAGTCCCAATGACTCAGGGCTTTAGGGGGGTCATCCACACTAAGTTATCTGCCCTCGGGAACGTAGTCTCTGGTTTATCAGCTCGGGACCTAATCATGTGGAAATCGTGAACTCATCATCCCGAGCCTAGGGGGTTGAATTCACGTCCATGGACTAGGTATATCATGACACCTCGAGTTTGAGCACTCAAGGTCTGGCCCTGGGTTCCAACGACTTAGGCTTCTATTCACATTTTGAGATCATAGGACTAAGTCCATGCTCCTCGGGCGCGGTGTCCTCGGGAGATAACTTCCATCCATACTCATGCTACTTGGGCTTTATCTTTCTCTTAGGGTCAATATCCCGCAAAGCATTCTACTCAAGCCCTAAGGTGACTTATGCTAGTGTCTGAGTACTAGCAACTCGGTATTTTGTTCACATCTCTAGGATTAGGATTTGTTCACTTCCCCCCAGGCGCGCGCTGTCCTCGAGAGAATGTTAAATCCAATCTCACGTTACTTGGAGCTTTTCGGCACTGCATTTCTATCAGGCATTTTAGCAATGGGATCTCTCAACACTAGGGGTACTTTACTCGTCAACTAAACAAGCTCCCCATTTCATGAATTTCCTGACGTTATAATATTCAAGGCATTGGAAAGACTTGGGCATAACTCCTCGGACGCAATGTCCACGGGAGGCGTCCCAAGTCTGCCCCGAGACCAAGTACGGAGTACTCGGTCTTCCGTTCACATCTCGAGATCAAAGACTTGATCAGATCTCCTCGAGTGCAATGTCCATGGGAGGTGATGTAGGTTCGTTCTTGCGCAACTAAGATTCTATCTAATTTCTAGGTGCTAAGCCCTATTCTACTTGGAACAACCTTAGTCTCCTAGGACAAACTCAAATAGTTTTCTAGGTTTTTCTATTCTCGGGGTGGCGACACTAGGCTTACTCCTCTTGACAAGCTTAGTTTCCTAGGTTGTTCCCTGCAGGGCACGACGCTGCCCTAACTCCATGCCCCCAAGTGATCAGAGACTATCCTGCGTTCACTTGTTCAAACTAGCGAGCGGGTGCCCTTATACATAACATTAACAAAATAAAGGAAACCAAGAAATATAAGCAGACAATAAGTTTCTTTCTTACTGTGTTTTATATACACGGTTTCCATTAAATGTGCCTGAAGGCTACAAGGGATACTACAGAAATTAACAAGGTTCACTATTCATACTACTGGTAATACTGGCAAAGATGCTCGGCATTCTAGGCATGGGGAATCAACTCCCCACTTAGTTGGGCCAATTTGTACGTCCCTGGACATACAATGCTCTCGACTTGGTATGAGCCTTCCCAGTTTGGTCCCAGCACTCCTGCATCGGGGTCTCAGGTGGCTAGGAAGACCCTTCGCAAATCTAGATCTCCGACACCAAACTTGTTATCCTTCACTTTAGAGTTGAAGTACCTGGCTGCCTTCTGCTGGTAGGATGCTACTCAAAGCTGAGAAGCTTCACAAAGCTCATCCACGAGGTCCAGGGTTTCTTGTAGTAAAACATGGTTTGTGGTTGGGTCATACGTATATCGTCATTGCGTGGAGATTGCTACCTCAACTAGGAGCATAGCTTCATATCTGTAGGCCATCAAGAATGGAGAATGGTCAATGGAAGTCCTGGCAGTGGTGCGGTAACTCCACAATGCCTTAGGCAACTCCTCGGATCAGGCATCTTTCACCTGCTCAAGCATTTTCTTTAAGGTGGCCTTGAGTGTCTTGTTGACTGCCTCCACCTGGCCGCTTTCCTGAGGGTGGGCGATGGAAGAAAAGCTTTTCACGACTCTGTGTCTCCAACAGAAGTCTATGAACACTTCGCTATCGAACTACAGACCATTGTCGGAGACTATCTTCCTGGGGAGCCCATAACAGCAAACAATGTTCTTAATGACGAAGTCCAGCGCCTTCTTGGAAGTGATAGTAGCGAGTGGCTCAGCCTCGACCCACTTCGTGAAGTAGTCGATCGCCATTATCGCATACTTCACTCCTCATTTTCCCGTGGGCAAGGACCCGATAAGGTTGATGCCCTAGACCGCGAAGGGCCAAGTGCTCGTCATCTGAGTGAGCTTATTCGGAGGAGCTTAAGGTATGTTGGCGAAACACTAGCACTTGGTGCACTTCTTGACATAGTCCATTGCATCTTCATTCATGGTGGGCCAGAAGTATCCCTGTCTCAAGATTTTCTTGGCGAGGCTCTACCCCCCCGCGTGTTCCCCGCAAAAGCCTTCATGCACCTCCCGAAGAATTAGACTGGCTTCTTGCTGGGACACACATCAGAGCAAAGGCATAGAATAACCTCGTTGATATTGTTAGGAGTGTGTCCTAAAAGCATGTAAAGACATTTATTTTTCTTTGAATAAATAAATACAATGGTTTATTATTATTGTTATATTTAGATTGTTAAATTATTGTTTGAATAATTTTGTAAATATCAGAAAAACTCCATATTCATTATTGAGGATGTGATCTTGTATTAGTACGAGAGAATTAAGATCACATGAATGAATAAAAATAGTCAACAACAATAAATTAAAGTTATGGAATTCTTTAATTGGAGTTGTAAGTACGATTTACTGAGTATCATAATGATACAAATAATCTAGATTCGGATTATTGATGTGGAAAGTCATCTCGGTAAAGGTGCTTTATATAATATGATTATATATGACATGGACCGATATGAATTAAAGTCTTTATCCAAAAACCATTTAACAATAAAGACTTGTAATTCATATCATAATTGGTGATCATTTATAGATCAACCTAAATCCTGAGTGTTCATGAACTCCTGTTCATGTTTATTAAATCTTTTGATTAATTCGTTAAGGTCTCTTCAAAGAATGAGGCTAATGACTTTTGTTTTGGAGATTTAATATCATGGATGGCTGGGAACATGTATCAACAATACGGAATCTAATCTTCCTAACGGATCGTATATTAGTTTCCTTAAGGGTTAATTCTGGAACTTAATGATTTTGAGCTCAAATCTATAATTAGATTATAAATTAATTATTCACTAGTGAATTAATGGTACTTAAGGAAGAATAAGTAAATTAGAAAGGTAAAATGTTAATGCTTCCATTCTAATTTATGAACTAATTAATTAGAGGGTTGAACTATTGTAAGATGGTTATATCAATGGACGACTTAAGAAAAGATTTCTGTAAAAGTATATCTATAACATAAAGAGTGCAATTCTGAATTTATAGTGGAGTAATATCAGACTTAATAAATTAACTATTATAATTAAAGAGTTTAATTATTTAGTTTATTTATTGGAGCTTAATGTCATAGGTCCATGGTCCCCGAAATGGCTCAAACAATCACTGACAAAGGTAAATACAAAAATGGGCAAAAAGGACTTATGTGATAAGTAAAATATTTTTCTATGTATCAAATATATTATTGTTTAATTAATTAAGAATTAATTAATTATTTGATTTAACAAAAATATAATTAATTTATTTTTGGGATTTTTGGTATTTAAATAATAATAATAATTGGGAAAAATCACATGTCATCACTAGCATGTGGTACACGTGTAGCACAGTGCACAGTCACTGTGCTACACGCATAAGAGACTGTGATCAGTTTCTAGGTTCCACAATTTTAGTTATTTAAATATTAAATAAATAATGAGATATTGTAATTTGATTAAAATATTATTATTTAAACAAAAATCTAATAGCTGATTAGTTATTTTCAAATTGTTTAAAATATCTAAGATTTTATTTTAATATATTGGATATATTAAATATAGGATATCAGTTTTTGAGAACATAACTTTTCAGGGATAGAAAAATATCTAGAAATTTCTCTCAGAGAAATAGAACAGTGACACAAAAACAAAAGTCATTGTTCTTCACAAAACCTAGGTCCAAACTTTATCAAATCTCATGTGTTGAGAATATCTGATAAATAGTTTTTTGCTTATTATTTGTATAGCGAGCCCACACTCGTTCTTTGTGTGCTGAGAACATTTTGGAAGATCTTGGTGTGAGATCTCAAGGATTTAGTCATACAAAAAGATAGCAGCAAGGAAGGACCTGAGGTCATTTTTCTATTCATGTCTTTGATTCAATATATATATGCATGTGAAGAAGTAGATCTAGAAATCTTATGGGATTAAACTAACAATTTGATTGTTGTTCCGCTGCGCATAATCTCAGATTTGATCAATAAAAACCAACAAATGGTACCAGAGCCATCTTCACACACACATATATATATATATATATATTGAATCTGTGTGGGTTTACTTTTATGCATTTATTTATTTTAATGAATGAATGGATGGCTTAATGTGATTGAATGCATGGGAATTTTGAATCGTTAATTGTATGGTGTTTTTGGGTTAGGATTTGTTAATGATTAGATCATTGTGTAAGCCATTAAAGGGCATAGGATTTATGTAATTTTATTTGGTTTTTGACACCATAAAATTGTAATTCTGATCACACAAAAGTCAGAACGAAGCCCGGGATTCAGAATTCAGCCACCGCTCCTCCGAGGCCGACCTCTGAGCCACTGCCAAGACGTCCGTACGGTTCCGTACAACCTGGCCCCGGCAGCACCGTTTGACGCCACGTGTCCCCGTCCTGCTGGTCCATAATTTTTTTTATTTTCTGAAATTATTCTGTTATTTTTTTAAAAAAATTAAATGTTAAATATCCTATTTATTAGAAATTTGATATTTAAATAATGTGATAATTTTGTTATCCTAACAAACATTTTTTTTTAAAATCTAATTTCAAATTTTAATTTTAAATATAACATATTTTATTTAATTATTTCAGTTTCTAATTTTAATTAAAAGTTGTTTTAATTAAAAAGAAAAATAAAAATAATGATTATATGAAAGTTTGTTTTAATTAATCAAAATAATTAGAAAATTATTTTCTTATTATTATTCTGGACCAACAACGACACATATCATACAGACAGTAAAGTAAAGAAGTCTGATGGAGATCAAGGCGGTTTTATTTTATTTCTTTAATTTTATAAAGTGGTTGTAAAATTAGAAATACGCAAAAGCACCCGGTTCAACATTTATTGTTTATTTATTTATTTATTTATTTAAATAATTATTTTCATGTGATTGATGTGATTGATAACATGTTCATGCATTGTATGCCATACATAAAAACCTACACAGTCATAATCATGCATCTCATTAGTAGAAACATGATTATTAGGATTGTCCTATATGTTTATATGAATTGTTTTGCGAAATCAATTGCATGTAAATTACTTAGTTTCTTTTTTGAAAACTTGGTAAAATATCACACCAATTTTTAAGTCTTTATGACTTAATTTCTTTAAACCAACTTTATTTTAAAAGTGTTTTTAGTAAAGTTTAGATGAACATGATTAGTAATTTAAAATTGGGTATGGACCTAGAAACTCGGTTTCTTTCCAATTTTAATTATGTTCATAAAATTTAAAGATGTTATAATTAATTTGGAATTAATTAGGTTAAAAACACTTATTTCAAAATAGTGAGTGGGAGAGGGTTGATATCTCAAACATAACCCATGGTCTCCATTATTAATATAACACCGTGAGATATGAATAGCGCCTCGCGACGAATTTGTTTTCGTCCCCCTAAGGAAGGTGTCTAGACATATCAATAGCAAGGTTGTATTTCTTACATAGATAGGAACTAATGATGTATTTTAGGCTTGACCGACCCTAAGGCGGCATGTCCTAAGTTAAGTCATGACTCCGAAATAATGGGTTACACTCACAAAGTTATAATTAAGCTCGTACAGTGGATAATCATAACTTGACCAAACTAAGCGGTACTTTAATGTTTGAAAGAGAAAATAAAGAGTTATGTTAAGTTTTAAACAATAAAGATAAGAATGTCTTATAAATTCTCTAAAATTAATTTGACCGACCCTAAGGCGGCACTTTAATTGTTAGAAAATTTTATCATGGAAATTAATCTTTATTTTATGTGTTTTAATTGTGCTCATGCATCACGTTTAATTTCCAAAAACTTTGATATTTATTTTTCTAAATATAATAATAATATTTGTATATTTTATTTTTTATTCAGAATATGTCTATCTCTGGAAATCCCATCACTGCTTTGATTGTACAAGAAAAATTAACTGGTGATAACTTCATAAAATGGAAATCAAATATGAATCTGTTGTTGGTTAGCGAAAACCACAAGTTTGTCCTAAATGAGGAATGTCCTGAAGAACCTGGCATCAATGCCCCGAAACATGTTTGGGACAAATTTGATGCATGGATTCAATCCAATAACAAAGCTAAGTGCTATATGCTTGTAAGCATGAGTGATGGCTTACGAACAAAGCATGAATCCATGGAAACTTCTTTTGAGATATTAGAATCTCTTAAGGAAATGTTTGGGCGCCCATCTGATCAAAGCCGTCATGAGGCTACTAGAACCTACATGAATGCTAAGATGAAGAAAGGTCAATCTGTGTGTGAGCATGTTTTGAACATGATCAGTGTACTTCATGAAGCTAAGACGCATGGAGCAGTCATGGATGAAAAGACACAAGTAAGCATTATACTTGAGTCTTTAACTCCTGCTTTTTCTACATTCACAACAAATTATGTCATGAACAAATTGGATTTTAACATGACACAATTGCTGAATGAATTACAAACTTTTGAGTCTTTGAATAAGACCATCTCAAGTCAGGCTGAAGCAAAACCATCTTCTTCTAAGAAGAAAAGAAAAGGCAATAACAATGACAGAAAACCTAAAAAGGACAATCCGAAAAAGGCAAAGAAGTCACCCAAGGCACCCGAGAACAAAAAGAACAATGTCCCCAAACAAAAGGCACCCAAAGGAAAGTGATTCCATTGTAATGTCGATGGTCATTGGAAGAGAAACTGTCCAAAGTATCTCGCCGAGCTAAAAGAGAAAAAGAAAGGTAAATCAGATTTACTTGTACTCGAAGCTTGTATGGTGGAACAAGATAAATTATCATGGATAGTTGATTATGGTTCCACTAACCATGTTTGTTCTTGTTTGCAGATGCTTGAGTCCACAAAGCATTTGGAGCAAGGAGAGATGACTATGAGAGTGGGAAGTGGAGCGCTTGTTTCAGCTAAAGCATGTGGAACAGTCCGTTTGAATTTTAAGAACAATTTTCTAGTTTTGAGTAATGTGCTATTTATTCCTGAAATTACTAGAAACATTATTTCTTTATCTTTGTGACATGAACAAAATTTTGGCATTTCTTTTAATAATAATATGATTTTTATTTCAAAGAATGGGAACAATATTTGTCATGCAAAACAAAAGGACGGACTGTACATGCTTAATCCAATAGAAAAATCGCTCAATAATTCTGAATTGTTTAAAGTAGTTGTTCCACAAAGTAATAAAAGAAAAAAGGTTTCTAAAGAAAATGACACGTATCTATGGCACTTAAGATTAGGTCATATTAGTCTAGATAGGATAAACCAGTTAACTAAAGATGGACCTCTAAGGGAACTAACAGTTGGAACCCTACCAGTTTGTGAATCCTGTTTAGAAGGAAAATTGACTAAATGACCTTTCACTTCGAAGGGAACTAGAGCCAAAGAACCACTAGAGCTAATACATAGTGATGTATGTGGTCCAATTAACATTCAAGCTCGAGGTGGTTATGAATATTCTGTCACATTTACTGACGACTATTCTAGATACGGTCATGTTTACCTAATCCTTAAGAAGTCAGAAACTTTTAATAGGTTTAAAGACTTCAAAGCTTTAGCTGAGAAGCAATTAGGTAAATCTTTAAAAACACTCCAATCTGATCATGGTGGTGAATATTTGGATTCTGACTTCAAAAATTTCTTGCTGGAGCATGGAATTCTATCCCAACTCACAGCACCTGGAACGCCACAACAAAACAGAGTTTCAGAGAGAAGAAACCGGACCCTGTTGGACATGGTCAGGTCTTTGTTAAGCTACTCTTCACTTCCCTTATCATTTTGGGGATATGCACTTCAAATGGCTAACTACATTTTGAATGTAGTTCCGTCCAAAGCTGTGACAAAGACACCTCTGGAACTATGGAATGGAAGTGAACCTAGTTTACGACATTTCCGTATTTGGGGTTGTCCTGCTCATGTGCTAAGACCTAAATCTGGAAAACTGGATTCTAGGTCTGAAGTGTGTATATTTGTGGGCTATGCTCCAGAAACAAGAGGTGGATATTTCTATAGCCTAAGTGATCAAAAGGTATTTGTTTTGACAAATGCAACCTTTTTAGAACATGACTATATGAATGACTTTAAACCTCGGAGCAAAGTAGTTTTAGAGGAACTAATGACAGATAAAATTTCATCTCCATCTTCTTCATCAGTTAATGATAAAACAACTGAAGAAACCATAATTCCTAAAAAGGAAAAACCAGTGCAACGTCGTAGTGGGAGGATTGTGAGACAACCTATTCGCTACGAACATGAGGCACACGTTCTTGTATCAGATACTGAAAAGGACGATCCATTGACTTTTAAAGAAGCAATGGAAGACCCTGATGTTGATAAGTGGCAAGATGTCATGAATCAAGAAATGGAATCAATGTATTCCAATTTAGTCTGGGAACTTGTAGATCTGCCTGACAATGTTAATGCCATTGGATGCAAATGGATCTACAAGAAGAAAAGGGGTGCAGATGGAAAGGTAGAGACCTATAAAGCAAGGCTTATGGCCAAAGGCTACACACAGAGAGAAGGTGTGGACTATGAAGAAACATTTTCTCCTGTGGCCATGCTTAAATCCATTCGCATACTTTTATCCATAGCTGCCATCTATGATTATGAGATATGGAAAATGGATGTCAAGACAGCCTTTCTGAATGGCCACCTTGATGAAACCATTTATATGGAACAACCAGAAGGGCTTATAAAGAAGGATCAAGATCAAAAGGTATGCAAGTTGTTGAAATCCATATATGGATTGAAACAAGAATCAAGATCTTGGATTTGACAACGCTGATGAGCGTGTCCTGACTTACATGCCCACATAACAGCGCTAATAAGTGGTTCTTTGGCATTCATAAGCAATATCAGTGCTAATAAGCATGTTTTATTGAAATCATGCAGCAATCAAGGACCATACCCTATCAGTTATCTCATGCTACCTAATAAGACATGTAGATAAAGCATTTATATCCTATTTAAGCACATAACCACATAAATAGTTACCGAACCCTGAGTCTAGCTTGTCTTTAGTGGCGAGTGTACATGCCCAGCCTGTCTACAGGAACCCTTAACCTTGGCACGCTCTGATACCAAGTTGTAACACCCTTGGTTATCCAAGACCATTACATTGTGTATTTTAAATAGTGCTCAACTCGCTAAACGAGTCATTAGGCCATAAACATGCATTTAAGTGTGATTACTGGTCCAGGGTTAAAAATTTCAGTTAAAAGGAATGGATGTATCATTAAAAACATTAAACTGTACATGGGATCCCATAATAACGTTTACAAAGTTGTTTACAGTTCCAAAAAGGTCACTACAATTCAAAAGTTACAACCTACCGACCTAAGCAGCAAAAATAGGGTTACACCCTAGTTCCTCTGAGAAATCTTGGTCGTGGTGGTCAAGCGGCCACATATGTACACATCACCACGTAAGCTCTCCAACTCATGGCTGGTCCAACTTTCCTATCCCTTTACCTGCACCATGTAGCATCCATGAGCCAAAGCCCAGCAAGAAAACTTAAACATGCTCATAAGCAGTGAATAACACATTTCCATATCATAATGAACATGCCCAGCAGTAATATCCATATTCATGCATGCATACCACTCATATAAATTACTACAACGTCATATGGGACCAAATGCCCTAAATTAATGATTAACTGAATCATATCAAGCCATTTCCCAAGCACATGACTACTAAGTCACTCTGAGGTCTCAACGCCCTAGGATCTGGGACTAATAAGTCACCATGGGCCCATTGCCCTATCCTCTGTATAACCCTCCTTGGAGCTGGCCCAGCATACCTGGCGCTTTAGTTTTCTACGACCATTGCGTCGAACAAGCGTGTAATGCGCTCTTGATTAGATCCAATCATATCAACCAGTGTTCAGCGCGCTATTGTCGACCTTGACTCATAAGTCAATGCTTTACGACCAACGATCAGCGCTATTTTCCTCCTTAACTAATAAGTCAATGCTTTTCTCAAGTTTACAATGCTAACAAGCATTCATCATATAACAAACATGTTGGGAATTGTTCCCTGAAAGCATATGTAGTAGACATTGTTTTAATAAATAAATAAATAAATTGAATTTGTTATATTTTATGGACTATATTATTATGTGATAATATTAAGTAAATATCAGAAAAATTCCTAAGTTCATATATGTGATCTCAACTACGTATTGGTACGGGAGGATTGTGTTTGAGATAAATGAACTTGAATAGTTCGCAGTAAAATAAAGCTATGGATTCTTTAGATTAATTACTGCAAGTGCGATCCATTAGTATTATGAATGCATGTGATCTAGATCTGAATTACTAGTGTAGTAGGACACTTTAGTGGAGGTACTTTATATATTATAGAATATATAGAACTGGACCAGATATGTTTATTAATACTTAGTTAAATACCGTTTCAAAATATTAATTAAATATATCAACTGATGATCATATACAAATAGATCTTAATCATGAAGTTACTATGAACTCTTGTTTATGTTATATGAGTTCTTTGATTCACTCGTTAGGGTCTATTAGAATGATCAGGCTAGAAACTTTTGTTTTGGGAACTCATTAATGTAAATGGCTGGAGACATAGTAAACAAATATAAAATCTTTACCTTCTCGTAAGAGATTGAATAACGGTTCTCTTAAGGGTTGACTTTTGGGACTGAAAGGTTATTGAGCTCAAATTCATAATTTAGTTATGAATTAACTTTCACTAGTAAAGTCAAATGGTACTTAAGGAAACAATATATAATTAAAATGGTAAAATGGTAATTTTATTCCCAGTTAATTATGAACCATTATTAGAGGGTTAATTTGTATGTAATGATTATATCAATGGACGCTTTATTATTATAAAGTACTCAGTAAATGAAATGTCTAATAATTACAAGAGTGTAGTATCATATTTATAGAGGAGTAATCATGAGATTAATAAATTAAGATTATTTAATTAAAGAGTTTAATTAATAATTTAAAATTTATTGAAGCTTGGAATTATAGGTCCATAGGTCCCCACAGCGACTCTATCAACACTATTCAATGCAAGAGTTAATATAAAGGGTAAAATGGTGAAAAGACATATTTAAGAAGAAATTTGTTATTCGGGCCAAATATGCAATTATGTGATAATAATGATTAATTAATTAATTAATTACGAATTAGTTGTAATTAACAAAATTAATTATTATGTAATTTTAGAAATTATATAAATAATAAAATTATTATAATTTTTGAAATTATAATAAAATTAATATTTAATTTTCAAAATTAGCATTAATTAAAATTAGTTTTAATTAATTTGTAGAATTAATTAAATATCTTTATTTGAGTGGGAGATAATAATCTGATAAGTTCAAATCGGATTTTAATTTAAAAGATTTATATTTATTCAAATAATTAATTATATTTGATAATTAGTTAAAAAGATAATTAATTCAAATTTGAATTAATTATCAAGTTGTTCGATTTTATCTGATAAGGTAGTTTGAATAAATAACTAAATAATAATGGAAAAATCAAATATTCATAATTTATAGGGTGCTACACGACACACACAGTCCCTGGATTGTGTGTGGCGTGAGCAATGTAAAAAACCAGGGGTAGATTTTTCACTTTTATTTATTTAATTAATTAATTAATGGAAAATTCAAATGTTAATTTTTGATATTTTCATTAATAAGATAATTAATTAATTAATTAAAAGATAAATTATAAATTGGTTACAGATTTATTTTTTTAATTTGAATATTTTCTATTTAAGTTATACTTATCATAAAATAAATATATTGTATACTCAATACAGAATTTATTCGCTCTAAGAAAATAACGATATTTTTCTATCTCTCCCTGAAAAAGATACAGAATCTCATGCCTATTATCTTGATCTCATGTGTTGAGTACATCAAGTTTAATTAGATATATACCATCCTTTATTCTCTAAGTGCCCACACACTTTTTGAGGTGTAGAGAATGTTGTGGAAGATCTTGGTGTGAGTACCTGGGAGCAGCGTGGATAGGAAGATCGTTTATTTTACGAAAAGATAGCAAGGACACTTGATAGGCATCAAGAGGTATGTTTTCTATTATTTTCTTACTTATGATTAATGTATGTACATTAATGGATCCGCATATTTAAAGGTAGTTTAAATATGTTACAAAAAAATTTGTTGTACACTGGGCCAACCCACCACCATTCAGCTGCATATTAGGAAACTCGTTCCTAACAAAACATCCATATATAGAGCACTCAACATGCTTCATCAATAATTACAAGCATAATCATAATCATGTGCATTTACAGGGAATAATGTCCAATCAAAACATTATTCAACATTCGGGCCAAGCCCTAATCATAGTCATTATAAGACTTTGGTTTTAAAAAATTTAATCTGTTTAATTGTTTTTGGAAAACCATAGTCATTAATTTTCTAAAAATAAATAATAAAAATACTAATTTTAATTTTATTATGAGCTTATTTTAAGAATTTTATTCGATCTCCACTGTTGGTTTAACATAGTCAATAGCTTAATGGGGCCTCGAGGCGCTTTGATTCGTCCCCCTATGGAAGATGTTCATTAGTTATTTTGACAAGGTTAGATTTCGAAAGATAGATAATTATAGGTCAAATTCTACTAGACTCACCCCTACGGTGACTACTAGGACTAAATCTATGATTATTGAAACCGTGGGTCTAGCTCATAAAATAAGAGATTTTGTTTTCTTATTTTGATCGAATAGTAGGTTGTTAACAATGGTGTCCATTATTAAATGAGTTTAAAACTCTATTTAACTAGTGGTATTTTTTATTCTCGGCAACCGGGACAAGGATATCATAGATTAGTTAAAAACTTAAAGAAATAGAGATATGATTGTTTTTGGTATTTTTTTCTCATATCTTACATATTTTTGGTATATGTTGTGCTATTTCTTGAAATTTGTGTGAATAGAAGTTTTATTGAGCAAATGTGATTGATTTCTATTTTATTGATAATTTGTAGTTTTAAGCTAAGTTGTGTCTGTGTATACTCCCATCCTTTCTCAACTTTCGATGGAGAAACTCACTGGAGAAAACTTCCTTAATTGGAAGCAGAATATCAACATAGAGTTGATTGGTGACAACTTTGAATTCGTCATGATTGAGGAATCCCCAGAACGAGCACCGTGTCCGCACATTAGTGATGCCACCGTCAATGCTCGTGATGGTACCGTAAATGCTTGGATATCACCGTCTCTGCACGTTTGTGATGGCACCGTAAATTCTCGGATGGCACCGTGTCTGCACGTTCGTGCTCAACTCAACTATGGTCTGACGCAGCTCATGAACGAGCTTCAAATTATTGAACCTGTCATGGGTGGACCTAGTAAAGGAGGTGAAAATAAGACTACTGATGTTGCTACTCATCTAGCTAAGGCTGAAGCTAACCAAGCTTCGTCTTCGAAAGCTCAAAATAAGAGGAAAGGTGGACAAATAAACAACCCCAAGCCTGCAAAGGCTGCAAAGACGAGTGCACAACCGAGTGCACAGACGCCTAAGGGGAAGAACAAGAAAAACAAGAAAGGTAAAGATAAGTGCTTTCACTGCAAAGAGAATGAGCATTGGAAACGAGATTGCCCTAAGTTTCTAGCAGTGAAAAACAAAGGTAATGATTATAGTTCATTTATCTTGGAAACATGTGTTTTACATAATGATAAATCCGTTTGGATTATTGATTCTGGATCTACCAACCATGTTTATAACTCTTTACAGCTTCTTGAATCGTGGGAGGAAGTGAACGAAGGTGGCTTAAAGCTTAGAGTTGGGAACGGAGCGTTCGTTGCGGTCCAAGCTAGAGGAAGAGCTCGTCTGAAGTTTGGAAATAAATTTTTAATTTTAAAATATGTATTTTTTATTCCGAATTTTAGTAGAAATTTAATTTCAGTTTCCATGTTGCAATTAGAACGTTTTGTTATGACTTTCACAAGTTTTAATATATCTATTTCCTTCAATGGATCACAATTGTGTATTGCATGTTTGGAAAACGGGTTTTATATTCTGCGACCTAACGAACCCCTCGCTCTTAACAATGATTTATTCAAAGTTGCTAAACCTAGGACCAATAAACGTCAAAAGACCGATAACAATAATATAACGTATTTATGGCACTTGAGACTAGGTCACATTGGCTATGATAGGATTCAAAGACTTACAAAGGACGGACCTTTGAGGGAACTCACCTTAGGTGAATTACCTGTCTATGAATCTTGTCTAGAAGGCAAACTGACCAAGCGTCCATTCTCTGCAAAGGGTGATAGGGCCAAAGAACCACTTGGTCTTATGCATTCAGATGTTTGTGCACCTTTGAATATACAAGCCAGGGGTGGTTTTGAGTATTTCGTCACTTTCATTGACGATTACTCTAGATACTCATGTCTTTACCTAATGCATAGGAAATCAAAAACATTTTCAAAGTTTCAGGAATTCCTAGCAATGGCTCAGAACCAATTAGGTAAAAGGTAAAAGATCTTGCGATCTGATAGGGGTGGAGAATATTTGGATATGCAGTTCCAAGATCATTTAACTGAACTTGGGATTTTATCACAACTTACTGCCTCAGGTACTCCGCAACAAAATGGTGTAGCGGAACCGTGAGTCAAACTCATAAAGTAAGAAATATTTGTGACTCTCGCCTACTGGGACACATGAGTTTCCGTTACTTTGATCGGATGGAATAGGTAGTTAATAAAAGTCTATGACGTTTTATTAATTGAGATGTTTCTCTATTTAACTACGTGAATATTTGTGACTCTTGCCTACCGGGACACATGGGTTCATGGCTAGCTAAAGTACCTAAGAAATAGAAGATAAGTGTTTTAGTATTTTTCTTATCTCAAAACATTTTGTATGTTATGCTATTTCTAAAATATTTAATGAATAAATTTTTGTCAAGCAATGCGTTGATTTCTACTTAGTTGATAATAGAAGCTCTAGGCTTCCAACCTCATACTCTCTCTGATCTCTAAAATGTTACTCTATGGTGAGAACCTCACGAAATGTTTGTCCAACATTAACATGGTGTTGATTTTAGACAACATCGAGTTCGTGATAATCGAAGATATTCTTATTTTTCCCATGCAACAATCACCGAATCCTTCAAAGAGGATTGTTGATGGTAGTTCGAGCAAATGAAAGAATACTAATACTACTAAACAAGCTCAAGGAGAAGCTTCTTTGAGCTTCTTCTTCGAAGAGAAAGAGAGGAAGAAATTCATACAAAAAGAAGAAGAAGTCAACTGGCAAGGCACCAAATGCTGCAAAGCATCTTGGAGCAAGGTCTGATTATAAGTACACAAAAAAAAAGGGGGGAGTGTTTCCAACTGCAAGGAGACTAGGAATTGGAACAAGATTGCCCGGAACTCAAGGCATATGGAACCCAAAATAATTAAATTTGTCTTTGATGCATGTGATTTTAGAGGATGATACTTCGGTTATGGATCGCTGAATCATAATCTACTAAACATGCATGTACCTTTTTTTTTTTTTTTTGCACTTTTAGCATTGGGAAAGCCATGAAGGATAAAAAGCCACGGCTTGGTATCCATCAAGAGTTGTTCGTATCAAACAAGGCAAAAGGATATGCTTGAATGAATTTTGGAAATAAATATATTGTTTTAAGACAATGTTTATTTTATTCTGATTTTCAATAGAAATTTTAATTTAAGTTTTTCTTATTACATCAACAATAATTTGTAGTTACTTTCACAAGTAATAAAATCCTATTTCTTTAAATGGATGTGAATTGTGGGGTGGATGTATGAAAATCAGGCTATACCTATTGCAACTAAACGAACTGTATGTTATAAATAATGAGTTGTTTAAGACAGCTAATTCTAGGACCGTTAAACGACAAAAGGTCAATAACGTTAGAAATGACGTACCTTTGGCATTTTTTGCTTTGGTCATATTTGTTATGATAAGATTCAAAGACTAACAAAGGCTGGGCCTTTGAGGAAACTCACCTAGGGTGACCTACCTGTTTGTGAATCTAGTCTCGAGGGCAGAATGACAAAGTGTCCATTCTCTGTGATAATAGAAAGCGCCAAAGAACCACTAGGGCTAGTATGTTCAAATGTCTAGGGACATATGAATGTTCAAGAGAGGGGTGGTTATGAGTATTTCATCACCTTCATCGATGATTGCTCTAGAGACTCATGTAAGTACCTAAAGCATAGGAATTCTGCGAATTTGTTAAGAAGTTTAAAGAATTCATTGCTATGGCTTTAAAACCAAATTAGGTAAAACGTTAAAGATCTTGCGATCTGATAGGGGTGGAGGATATTTGGATAATCAGAACCAATATCATTTAATTGAACTTGAGGATTTGTCTAAAACAACTGCCCCAAGGACTCCGCAACAAAATAGTGTTGATGAGCGGTGTGAATCGCACGTTTATGAAAATGTGTGTTCTATGATAAGCTATTAAACTCTACCAACTTCTTACCCAGATCTGTTCTGGAGACATACTACCTAGACCGCATGTGATATATTTTTTTTTAAATGTTGTGTCGTCTCAAAAGTTGTCTCCAAGACACCACTAGAATTATGAAATGGTCGTGAACTTGGTTTACGTCATTATGGAATTTGGTGGTGTCATGTTTTTGTCATGAGGAAAAAGGTAGAAAGCTAGAACAATGAGCTGAGGGTTTTCTTGTTTGATGGTTATTCTAAAGGAACTCAGGGTGGTCTGTTTCATAGTCCAATAGACAAGAAAGTGTTTGGCTCTAAAAATGCAACTTTTCTGGATAACGACTACATAATGAATTTCAAGTCTCATAAAAAAAAATAGTATTAGATGGAAAAATGATAAACTATTGTTCCATCCTTACTGACGCAAGTCGATGATAACAAGGTACATTCAGAAACCACTAATCCAAGTCAGAAAGTTACGATGCCTCGTCATAGTGGGAGGATTTCTCGCAACCCGGTACCTATGATATGGATAGTGAAACCCACAAGTTGGTTGGGGACACAAGTAACAATGATTCATTGGCCTTTAAATAGGCAATGGGTAAGTCTGAAAGGGATTTTTGACTCGAAGCCAAGTACTAGGTAATAAAGTCTAAGTACTCTTAATTTGTCTGAGATCTTGTAGATGTGCCATTGGACTTTAGGCCCATGGGGTGCAAGAGGATCTATAATAAGAAGAGAGGAGCTGATAGAAAGTTCGAGACATTAAAGGCTCGAGTCGTGGCAGAGAGAGAAATTTGACTTAGAGAAAACTTTTTCTCCAGTAGCCATGTTAAAATTCATTAAGTATACTCTTATCCATAGCCACAACTCTTGATTAAGAGATAAGGTAAATGGACATCAAAGAAGCATTTTTAATGGCTATCTTGATGAGACAATTAACATGTATCAATCAGAAGGATTTAAAGTAGTTGGACAAGAAATTTGGCAAGCTGAGTAAGTCAATCTATGACCTAAACAAGCTTCGCGCTCCTGGAACTTAAGGTTAAATGGAAACATTAAGACCTGAGTTTTTGAACAAAATGTAGTTGACCCTTGTGTTTGACAACTTAAGGAAAAAGATATTGTGGTGTTTTTAATCCTTTATGTAGATGATATCTTATTCATTGGAAACAATGTCAAGAAATTATCAAACATAAAGAACTGGCTAGAAACAAAATTCCAGATTTCGTTGTAGCAAGTTGTGTTCATGGTATCCAAAACATCAGGGAAATAAATAACTGAACTTTAGCTCTAACTCAAGCGACCTACTTTAGTGAGGTGCTTGGTCATTACTCTGTAACAAATTCCGAGAAAGGATGTTTAGTGTCTTGACATGGAATTTATTTTTCTAAGCAGCAGTCTCCACAGACTCCTCAAGAGAAAGAAAAGATGTAATGAATTCCTTATGCATTTGAAATTAGAAGTCTAATGCATGCTATGTTGTGTGTTGTGATCGAAGATCTTCTATGCAGTGGGAGTGGTGAGCAAGTGTCAGTAAAACCTTGGAAATAAACAATAGATGGAAGTCGGTATCTTTGATGGACTAGAGACTATATGTTAGTCTTTCCAGGTGGATCTTTGTACCTGTTAGGCTACACATATTCAGATTTTAGACTGATGTTGAAGACAAGAAGTCTACTTCTGAAAAATGTGTTTACTCTTGGGGGTGGAGCTATGATTTGGAGAAGCGTTAAGTTATCTGCCATTTTAGAATCCACTTTGGAGGCTGAGTACATAGCTGCGTCTATGGCGGCTAAGGAAATAGTCTGGCTAAGGAAGTTCTATACGGATCTCGGTGTTATTCCATAAATGGATAAACCACTCATTTTGTCTAGTGACAGTAATGAGGCAATAGCAAATTCGAAAGAACCTCAAAGCTACAAAAGAGCAAAGCATATAGAGAGAAAGTACCACATTATCGAGGATGTGTGGCGAAAGTGTGAAGTGAAGGTGATGAAGTTAGCATTGTAAGGCAATCTTTCATATCCCTTTACAAAGATTTAAGCAGAAAACATAATTGTGAAGCATGTAGAATGCATGGTTTTCATAAACATGTCCCATTTGTTTTAAAAGGGCAAGTGGGAGTTTGTTGGGTTTTATGCCCTTATAAAACCATGTTGGACATGTAGCACGATTTCATATTATCAATAAAAGTAGTAGAAATCATTTAGTTTGACAACCGTGTTGCTTGCTTGTTTTATTACATGATTATTGAAATAATACAAACATTTATAAAATCGCGAACATATGGATAGTTACAATTATAGTGACTAGGTCACAGTGGATTATAGTTGTAATTATATGTTCAAAAGAACGAGTCCTAAGATTAGATCAGTGCATTGGATTTTCACTGATTAGGCAATCTACGATATGATCTACTTACACATTCAAGGTGTGATGTCTTGTCCAAGGCATCGACCAAGTAGATAAGATCGGATGTATTTAGTTACATCGGACTAGGACCGATATTGATTATTAATTGATAAATAAGTATCGTTGTTATCAAATCTAATCAATGTCACAACGTTGACCATATGTTAAGTCGATCTTAATTCTGAGTGATAATATTCTGCTAATTATATTATTTAAATCTTTTGCCTTGTTCGTTACCAGCTTACCCTACGGTCTAGCCCATACTTACATCTTGGAGATTTCTTAGTGTGATTGAGTGGGAGTATTATTCATAGATACGAAATCTATAACTTCTGTATGAGAAGTGAAAAGATGATTTCCTTAATTGCTTTGTTCAAAAGGTTAAATGATTGAGATCTCATTTCTGTGATTAAGTTCACGGAAATATCATTTATAAGGAACTTAGTGGGAGTTAAGGATAAAATACTGATGAGGGTTAAACGGTAATTTGCACCCAGCTCGTTAGTAAGTCATTGGTAGAGGATTGACTGATTGTAATGGTTATAACAATGGATAATGTATTTATGGTTTTGAAAATACGTTCTATGAATTCAAGAGTTCAATTCCGAGTCTATAGTGGAGTCACGAGGAATTAATAAGGTAATGAAATTATTCGTAAATAAATTCACGGTAACTTGTTGGAGCTTGATTTCATGGATCCATGGTCCCCGCATCACCTTTGAGTAAATCATCTAGAATGTCTCAATTAATTTATTTAATTATCAATTAGGATTTTTAAAGTTGACTAGGTCAATTTTGGAAAATTTACAGAGATATGAAATTTAGAGAATAAAAGAGAATCTTTGGGTAAATTTATTAATATTGATAAATTGGTATCAATATAAATAAATAATATTAAATCAAGTTTCAAATTATAATTAGTTAATTTGAATAAGGATTTAATTAATTAATTAAAAAATAAATAAATAAAAGGTTTTGAATTTAGGCTCAGTTGGGATTTAAATTCAAAACAAAGAGATTGGGCCCAAGTCCATTTATGGCAGCCCAAGGATTTTATTTTTGTTTATTATTTTTAATTAATTTAAATTTAAATAAATCCCATTAAGTTTCCTATATAAGGAATATGATATCTAGGGGTTTAAAAAGCAAGTCAGTCTCAGTTGATTTGGGTAAGTGAAAACCTAGACACTCTAAATCTTTCTTGGCCACTCTCTCTTCTTCTTCTCTTCAAGATCTCTATCTCATGTGTTGAGAACCAGCCTACACTAGTTCTAGGTTGATCAAAGGCTTGGTGAGGAAGACTGTGTTGTTGATCTTGTTCAATCTCTTGATAATACTCTGCTACAGAAAGGAATCAAGGGTTAGAGAGATTGAAGGATGGAGCTGTTCCAGTTCCGCTGCGTAATGTAAGTTTTTACTTTACTTTGTATTTGTATCAATTTCATAGGAGCATGTTCTAGGAATTTGCATGTTTTTTTGATAATATGTAAATTGCATGAAAATAAATAAAGATCCTGCAATGAGTTTTTCCAACAGGATCTTATTGGGAAAACTTATCCATGATATTGTTTATTTTCATGTAAATCTTATATTAAACAAATTAATATGAGACAACCTAGAACATGTTTCTAAAATTGAATTCAAACATAAATAATGATAAGAGCACTTACATTATATGCATCGGAATGAATGAGTCATTCCTTCAGTTTCTCTAACCCTTGTATCCTTTCTGTCGCAGGGTATCACCCAGAAACTGAATCGTTCTTCAATTTTCTTCACAATCTTCCAAAGTATCCTTAGAATCACCTAGACTAGAGTGGACAATTCTCAACACATGAGATAGATACAGTGAGAAGAAGAGAAAGGAATATTGAGGCTTAGAAAATGACTTATGCTTTAGAGAGAATATAAAACCTAGAGCATCAATACTAGATCTTCTAATCTTCTCCAAAAATAAGTCATTTTAATCTCTCACTTAGCCTTCCTTTTATAGACTCAATTAGGTCATTTATTTTAATTAAAAAATCAACAAAATAATAGATAATATCAACCATTAGGTCGAAATTCTCATGGGCTTTAGGCCTGTGAAATTTCTATTTTAATTATCCCACTGGACTTAATATCAAGGACTATATTATTTTCTATTAATTTAATTAATTAAATAATTATTTAAATCCTTTAACAAATTGATTATTTATAATTTGAACATTGGTTTAAACTTATTTATTAATTTAGATACCAATTTATCTTAATTAATAAATTTGCCCTAATTTCTATTTTCTTCTCTAAATTACATAACTCTGTGAAACTATCCAAAATTGACTTGGTCAACTTTGATCATTCTAATTGATAATTAAATTAATTAATTGAGACTATCTAGATGATTTTATCCAAGGTACATTGGGGACCATGAGCCTATGAAATCAAGCTCCAATAAGTTATTGTTGACCGCGTTTTTGGCCAACGACGTGTAGACGTCAAAAATGACAAAAACCTTCAAGAGAAATAAACGACACAGACGATTTTTATAGTGGTTCAGCCCCAATGTGTTGGTAATAGCCTAATCCACTTAGAGTTGCGATTATAGATCTGCACTCAAGATCAGATGAACCTGAGTCAACTGAGTTTCTTCAGTGCAGATTACAAGAATACAAGAATTCTCTCAAATACAAGTACTCTCTCTCTCTAGAAAATTAGAATTCGAATCAAAATTCCAAAAGTCCTCTTTATGATGCCATAAGCCTTGTATTTATAGGCTCAGGGTCGTACAGATGATATCCCCATAATCGGGATATTTTGTTATTCTCATTATATTTAATTTACAATAATATTCAAAATATAACAATATATTATATTCGTGGGATAAACTGAGAGATTCTCGCGCAAGCCAAGACCGATTCTTGTTGAAGCTGTTTCTGGGATCTCTTGTGTAGCCTTGCTCTGTCTAGTCGATCCATATCACATTCAGGCTGGTCGGCCACACATTCACTGAGCAGACACACACCTGACTGGGCAGACATGCACTTGGCTGGGCAAACATGCACTTGCCTGGGCAGACATGCACTTGGCTGGTCGGACATGGTCATGACCGGTCGGCCAAGGTCATGCCTGGTTGGCCAAGATCATGCCTGGGCAGACAAACATGTGACTGGCCGGACATGGTTATGCCTGGGCAGACAAACATGTGACTGGTCGGACAAGGTCATGCCTGGTCAGTCATGACACTTGACTGGCCAGTCAAAATTCTTCACTGGTATACTGGGTCACTCCTAAGCCAGATCACCCAACCATTCCTTGCCACTTGTCATTTCTATTGCCACGTCATCGTTTTCAAATTTTGGGGATAACATTTGCCCCCCAAGTTTATTATATGATGCTTTCACATAATAAACTTTTTTCTCCACAGCTGACGGCATAATTAATAAAAATCCAACTGTTCATCTTCCCGCCATGCAACAGACCACGACTCCATAGACCACGATCACTGCAATTAACTGCTCATAGTCGTGGGGAGAAAAAACATCTAAGGAATTCCAAGGGTCCAAAAATAAGTGGAAATTCCCACTTTTTTTCCCTTTAAATAGACCCCTATACTCCCACACTTCCACACACACAAGAGAGCAAAAACAAAAATTTCCCTCATCTTTTTTTTCTTCTTTGGTCGAAACCCCATAAGCCTTCTTCTCTTGGCCGAAAGTTCAAGGGTCTTCAAGGAGGAGCTTTTTATTTCTTCAAGCATTCTCCAAGAAAATCCAAGGTCTCTTCAAGATTGGGTAAGTCTTCTTGGTTTATCTTCACTTGTGTTGTTATTTTTTCCAAAATTCCATGAAAGATACATGTGCTGGCCGAAACTTCATAGGGAATTTTTTCTTGAATCTATGTGTAAATCTTAGAGATACAATGTATTTGGTGGCTGTTTTGATGTTGTTTAGGTTATGGGTAACTCAATTTTACCTTCAATTTCATTGAAATTTAAAGAAAAATGAGTTTTTCAACCTAAATTGCTTGTATGTGTTTATGGGTATTTGATGATATGAATGTGGTCTCTGGAACATTAGGAACTTTACAAATTCCCCATTTTGATCTTGTTATGGTGTATTTTGGGTGAAGAAATGTGTTTGTGCTAGATGGAATTTAGGGCATTATTTTTTTTCGAAATGGGTTTTGGTTGAGGTTCGGGTATGGGGAATGGTCGATTGGCCATTACTCATGGCACTTTGAAAATGCTAGTCCGACCGAACCCTACCATAACCACTCGGACCTCAGTCCCATCCGATCGGATGCTTGGCTTTGGGCTCAAGCTAGGGTCTCATGCTTGGACACATACACCTCGGACAGCAGCTACCTAGACTCGGCCTCCCTCGGCTCCTCGGACATAGTGTCTGCTCGGACACACACAGCTCTTCGGACCAGGCGCAGCCCCTCGGACACAGGTGCGGCAGCAGCTCGGATGGCACGCAGCATCCGTTTGAACAGGTGCGACAGCAGCTCGGCACCCAGGCGCAACCCCTCGAACACAAGTGCTGCTGGTCGGACACCCTCGGCGTGCCCCTCGGACACCATGCGAGCCGCTCGGACACACCCCAACTCTTCAGACACACTGGGCCATCCTAAGGTGTCCGCTCGGACACCACGCACATGGGTCACTTTTTAGACACTCTTAGATAAATTTTACTACTTAGATAAAAAATTTCTAAGTAGAAAAATAAACATTGCTCTGTTGATTATATTTGTATGGTTACTCACCTCCCCATTTTTTTTTTGTAGATGAATCGCTTTGACTATAGGGGAGGTGATAACCACACGATTCTGATGCATCCGTCCCATAGTCGATCGACACCCCTCAAAGCAACGACTCCTCGTCAAAGTCTCCTAACAGTCGCACTCCTGAGGATCGCCTCCGCCGCTTTAAGAAGATCCTCCCCCATTCAGCTTTATACTTTCTTCATCAAGAGCAGTTCCTTCATCAAGTTGAACAGTCGACAATGAGGGTAAAGAAGTCCAATAGACTCCCACAGGACCAGGATCCTCAAGTAGCCCGCAGAGCGGTACAGAAAGTGGTGGAGCGCAGTGAGGTCTGCACTGCAGCTTCTTCGAGACCACCCCACCAGATGCCAAAACCAAATAAGCCTCGAAGAAAAATTACCCAGAAATTCGCTACCGAGATCCAGCATCTGGCTGTCCAAAAACCAAGGAAGGAAGGAGAAGAAACTCCTTCATGGTTTACCGCCAAGCCTACGAAACTCAACCCTGGGATGTTTGACAAACACATCCAAGCATTGGGCTTGAGAGGGGTGAATGTGATATGTCCGCGCCCCCATCAGAGGGCTAACAGGCCTGGCGGACCTTATTGTGCCTGGTCTAGGCACCATATATATGCAGGAGCTACTATCCTGCTACACCCCTTCTTCTGGTCAGTAGCGGACTATTTCATCGTTTCTCCCTTCCAGATCGCTCCTAACGGGATTCAGGCGTTGTCTTCCCGGTTCATTCTTTACTTCCTGCAAGGCTGGGATGAACCTACTCCTCACGAAATACACTACCTATTCGACTTCAGAACCAACCCGAGCCATAAGAACACAGGTTTTTTCCACCTCTTTCATAGGCACAAAGGGGTTAAATACCTTTGTGGCATTTCTCACAAGTCGAATCCTGGGAAATACTATACAGAGTATTTTCTCACGTCGGACATCAAAGCCAACAACCTAGCTTTTACGCATGCGGGTCCATTCCAGCAACCTTTGCCCACAAAAGACATGTTTGACCGAGCAGAGGAGTTGGCCAATATGTGCATCGAGGAGAAGGATGTGAAAATTTTGGTTACTGTAGATAATCTTCAGCTGGTGGGCCTGCTACCAAGTAACTAGAACATCACAGTGGAGAGCACTACTGAGGAAAATAATGCAACTGATCAGTCCAACGCTGGCACTAAGGTAGTGACCGATTAGTTTTCTCCTGGACCATCTCCTCACTCCCACAGACCAGGCGATCTCATCATTAGGGAGCCCCAGCCAAAGGACCAGCCCTGACCTATTCCCACACAGCCTGGGAAGGGGAAGGCCATCCAGCTTGAGAGGGACTTGAGCTCATCATCCGACGACGAGGACGACTTCCTCGACCAAATCCTCAACTCAGGTCTAGTAATCATAATGAGATGTTTGATAACTTGGTTATATGGGATTTATAGAATGTCTAGTAATAGTGATGTAGTTATCCACATATTGCTTTATTGTTATTATTTTTTTTTTACTAAGAAATCTTGTACTTTCTCTTTTGCAGATTCAGAGATGTTTAGGCATTTCAACGCCCCTCCTGCCCCGAAGAGGAAGTCTGGAGAAGGAAGTGGCTCCATCCCTCCGAGCAAAGTCCCGAGGACAGCACCACCCAGCCAAAGGAGACAACCCGAGGGGTTAGTTGCAATCCCGCAGCTGACCCCTTCCTCGCTTCCTCCCTCAACGAGCCTAACCCCCACTCGTCCGACCGGCCTAAGTGAGGCACTTCGCACTACTGGTACTATTGGGAAGGAAGTGGTTGATCAAACTCTTCATGACGCTTCAACGATTCAAAGCTTTGAATCCTTCCCTCGACTTAGCGTTGATGTCGTCTTACAAAGAGGGCTTGCTCAGTTGGCGAATGTAAGTATTCTATCACAAGACAGTTTGTTATTTATATTTATACTTATAGTAACCTCTTGTTTTTCATGCAAACGCTCATCACCATCAGTCATGCTCAACACCGAGCAGTAGACTACAAGGAGTTGATCAAGGTCTTAAATGATCAACTAGTGGAGGCCCAAGCTAAGGTGGATACTTTGACTTCTTCAGAAAAGGATCTTAAATCCAAGTTGGAGCGGTCAGAGAAGACTGTGGCTGAGCGAGATGAGTCTCTTAGGGGATTGGCTGATGGGAACGACAAACTAACCCAAACCAACAAGTCGTTGACTGATCGGCTAGAGAAATTGACTTGTGAGAACGAGGGATTGACTCGCGAGAATGAGGGACTGACTCGCGAGAATGAGGAGCTACGGCGAGAGAAAGAAGCCGATCTTACTCGCTACGAAGAGATCTGCTTCAACTGCTTTTACCAGGTGTGGAAGCTAAACAAGCCTCTCAACCTCGACTTTCTCACAGAGGAGGTCAAGGCAGAGGAGCTTCCGAAATGTGAGGCAAAGGCTGTCGAGGAAGTAGCTAATCCTGCCAACACTACATCTGTTTCTCCCACGCTGTCATTCCGACCGGAAGGAGCAGCTGATGCTGAGGAAGGGGTTGATCAACCTGCTAGAGCCGACCAGTGATCTCTCATCCGACCAGAGAAGCCTCCATCCGACCAGACAAGTTGTCATCCTATCAGCTCTCTAGTAGACTTTTGTTTTGTATTTTGTTACTGCACTTTTGCTCGTATGGCCGAGCTGTTGGCATTTATACTTTACTTTTTCTTGGCTAACTTGAAACACTCTAAGTCTTTTTAGACTTAAAACATTATAAGAATTTTGTGAATAGCAAAGTCACTCTGATGTATGCCTTATATTTTCGCATGAGTACTTAGTTTTCTAACTTAGAAATTCTAGACATTTCATAAGTCCATACTAAGTATACTTTCTCACACTCTTATTGCTCTAAAATTTTATGAGCATAATGTTTATTGTCACATGAATACTTGCTTCTAACTTAAGATTTTAAAACATTCCAAGTTACTTAAGCTTTGTCAAACAAGTTAGCTTAATGGCCTTTTTGGACTTCAAAAATTTACAAGTCAGCCTAAAAACAAATATCTTAACTCGTGCCCTTATTGCCTGTGTTAAATTATATACCGATATACCATATGTGCCCCCCAAGTGATTGAGGGTTAAGAGATCTTTAGTCACTTGCTACTTGACCGAATCTGTTTGAGCAGTTTATCACTCGTGAAACACATAGAATATATGGAAAATATTCGAGCAGTTGAACACTGCTTAAATGTATCGACCAGTTGAACACTGTTCGTATAATTAAGACACATGCACATTTGTAGCAAGAATCGACCACGCTACGCGTGATCTCTTTTATTACTCGTAAATTAAAAAAGAATAAACGTGTCTAATAACGAGTCTTAAACAACAAAATTGTTCAAAAATAGATGGCTGGTCAGCAAATAACCAGCTCATAATCCAAATTTAAATAGCAAGTTAAACAACTTGAAATTAAACTACCACTCTGAAAGCGGTATTTAGAAATAATATATTCATAGACGCTCGCCGCTCTAGTGGCTCCTGATCCTAGCATTCCCGCTCAGCATGCTTCTCCCTTGCTTCGTTGCTTTCCTCAGCCAAGTGTGGACCTCCACATATAGTGTCTAAGGTAAAGTCCACAGGTCCGGGCTGCAAGGGTGGAGATCTTTGTCGTTTGAAACCAGGATTGCTGCTGCCTCCTTCTCCTTGGGGTGTCTCTGCCCGGTACTTCCTCAACTTGCCCGGAGAAGAAATTCTATCTCATCTTTGAGGTGATTGCATTTGTTTATGTCATGGCCATAATCTCCATGGAACCGACAAAATTTGTTCATGTCCCTCTTAGATTTCGCTTTCCTCATCGGTGGGGGTTTCTTATAGGGAACTTCCTGATGACTAGCGAGATAGATTTATGCCCGACTTGCTGAAAGAGTTGTGTAGTTTGTGAATCAGGGCTCATACTTGGTTGGCTTATCGTTCGGATTCGACTTAGCTTTCTTTTCATCATGATGGTCAGACCCGTTATTCCCACGTTTCTTTCCGCCATTTTGACCATTTTCTCCGTCTTGGGGAGATCAGTCGATCCGCCCGGATTGTTTAGACCTTTCTCTCTTTTCTTAATCGCGTCGTCCAATTTCATATATTTATCCGCCTGGTCAAGAAACGGTTGTAACGTTGAAATTGGGTTGCGATGAATGCTGTCCCACAAAGGACTCCGATAGATTATGCCAGAAGGAATTGCCACCATCTTCCCCTCATCTCCAACTACAGTAGCTCGGTTAGCTTCTCCCATGAACCTTTGTATGTAGTTCTTGAGAGACTCGTCCTTCCCTTGTTTAATATCCGCCAAGTGATTGGCATAAACTGAGGGGTCCGGGCAGCACTGAACTACCTGCAAAACTCTTTCCTAAAACTCTCCCAAGAAGTGATGGAGTTTGGCTTGAATTTCCAATACCACTCTTGGGCGGTATCGGACAATGTGGTGGGGAAGACTCTGCACTGATAGTCATCACTCACTCTGATCAGCTCCATCTGATCTTCGAATTTCCCTACGTGCCTTATCGGATCTGCCTTTTCTGTATAAACTGGCAGTACCGGTGCTTTGTACTTTGCTAGCGGCTGGGCTGCTCTAATTCGAGCACAGAACAGGCTGCCACTCCTATGGTCTACTAGATCGATCGCAGAGGGTCGTTTTGTCAGACCTTGAACTGTTGCTTCCAGAGCATCAAGCTGGGCTTAGATGCCTGGGACCACTGCTTGAGACTCATTTTCGGGACCGCCTCGTCGAGCGCTCCTATCTGGCAGACCATCATCAAGTATTTCTACTTGACTAGTTGGTCGGATTGGATCTCGCCCTTCAACCGGGACGGTCCTTCTTCTATCAGCGATGTCGTCTCTTAAATCCTTCTGAGAGGTATGTCTCCCTAACCGATAGAACACCTACTCCGAGTCTTTTTGGAAGGCTTGCCGTGTGTGACATGCTCCTTGCCACTGCGCTGTTTGGGATGCAGTGGTGGCCTTCCTGTCTACGATGGGCGATCTTTTCCTCCTTGATGGTTGTTATCATTCTTCTCCTTTGACTGGTCAGTGTGATGACTATCAGCTTCATCACGACCATGCCCATCTTTGAAGTGTGAAGTTTCTTTACCTCGAGGAGCTCTATTTTGCTCCTGTTCAGGTGGAGTTTTCTTGCTACCTGATTTGTGACTTCCTGATCTAGAAGTCTCTAATCGGTGGCTTCTTGAGGGGGTTCTGGAGTTCCCCCTTTGAGTTAAGGCAGTGCCAGACCGGACCCCATCTTCCTCCCGACCAGGTGGGTTACTACCACTCCTGTTTGGCCCTCGAGAATGGGGTTTATCAGTGTTCTTACGACCAGCTTCTGTGGTCCTTGCTCCTAGGGTGGCTGCTCCTCGTGCTGCAGCTTGGGCATTGGCCTGGGTCAGCTGCGTAGCTGCCTCCAGCACGAGTGCAACCTTGCGGTGTCGCCTATCGGCCTCCTGCTGCTGTCGTCGGATCTCCTCACTCCTAGCGTCCATCTCCCGTCTTTGCTGCTCGAATGCAACCTTCTACCTAGCCATTTCTTCAGCGAACGCCTCCTGTCTGGCGTTGAATTATGCCATCTCCTCCTGGAAGGCCCCCATGGCTTCCTGGAGTTCTTCAACTTCTGGAGTCACGTCCTCGAGCACGACTCTAGGCTCAGTCTCACGGTCTTGAGGGCCAGGACCTTCTGATCTGGCAGGCTCTTTAGAGGAACCTGTCTTCTTGGAGGCCGCATTGGTGTTCTTAGGCGCCATAATACTTCAGGGATCATCTGTCTTTCTATTCAGGCTCTCAATGAAAGCACCAAAATGTTGACCGCGTTTTTGGCCAACGACGTGTAGACGTCAAAAACAACAAAAACCTTCAAGAGAAATAAACGACACAAACGATTTTTATAGTGGTTCAGCCCCAATGTGTTGGTAATAGCCTAATCCACTTAGAGTTGTGATTATAGATCTACACTCAAGATCAGATGAACCTGAGTCAACTGAGTTTCTTCAGTGCAGATTACAAGAATACAAGAATTCTCTCAAATACGAGTACTCTCCCTCTAGAAAATTAGAATTCGAATCAAAAGTCCAAAAGTCTTCTTTATGATGCCATAAGCCTTGTATTTATAGTCTCAGGATCGTACAGATGATATCCCCCCATAATTGGGATATTTTGTTATTCTCATTATATTTAATTTACAATAATATTCAAAATATAACAGTATATTATATTCATGGGATAAACTGAGAGATTCTCGCGCAAGCCAAGACCGATTCTTGTTGAAGTCATTTCTGGGATCTCTTGCGTAGCCCTGCTTTGTCTAGTCGATCCATATCACATTCAGGCTAGTCGGCCAAACCTTCACTGGGCGGATACGCACCTGACTGGGCAGACATGCACCTAATTGGGCAGACATGCACTTGACTGGGCAAACATGCACTTAACTGGGCAGACATGCACTTGACTGGGCAGACATGCACTTGGTTGGGCAGACATGCACTTGACTGGTCGGACATGGTCATGACTGGTCGGACATGGTCATGACCGGTCGGCCAAGGTCATGCCTGGTCGGCCAAGGCCACGCCTGGTCGGCCAAGGTCATGCCTAGGCAGGTAAACATGTGACTGGTCGGATAAGGTCATGCATGGTCGGTCATGACACTTTTCTGGCCAGTCAAAATTCTTCACTGGTCTACCGGGTCACTCCTAAGCCAGGTCACCCAACCATTCCTTGCCATTTGTCATTTCTATTGCCACGTCATCGTTTTCAAATTTTGGGGATAACAGTTATCATAAATTTAACAAATAAATTTACTAACTTATTAATTCCTCGTGACTCCACTAAAGACTCATAATTGCACTCTTGAATTTATAAAACACTCTATAAGCAATATAGATACTTTATTAATTATCCATTGTTACAATCATAATTGTCACCCAATCCTCTATAGATGGTCTACAATGAGATGAGACTAAAATACCATTTTACCCCTCATTGTATTTTATCCCTAAAACACTTAGTTCCTTGTAAATGATATTTCAGTAAACTAATATTGATTACTAAAATGAGATCTCTATCATTTAGAACCTTATACCAAACTAAAAGGAAACCATCATTTCACTTCTTCATTAGAAGTTATAGATGTTCGTATCTATGATTAACACTCCCACTCAATTATACTACCGAGTTCCCAAGATGTAAGTATGGGCTAGTCCGTAGGGTAAGCTAGTAACGAACAAGTCAAAGAACTCAAATAATACAATCAGTTAGAATACTAACCACTTAGAATTAAGATTGAATTGACCTATGGTCAACTATATGATATGACTAGTATGGATAATAACTATATGTTTACTTATCCTATCTACTGTCAATATCGGTCCAGTCTGATGTAACAAATACATCCAATCTTATCTACTTTGCTAATGTTCTGGAAAGAACATAACACTACAATGTGTAAGTAGATCATATCGTAGATTGGCAAGTCAATGTAAATCATGTGCACTGACTAATCTTAGGACTAATTTATGTTTGAACATATAATCATATTTATATTCCACTGTGATTACGTCACTATAAATATGATTAGCTATATGCTCGAGATTTAATAGAAGCTTATATTAAACAAATAATCATCAAAATAAAACATGTGAGTAAAGTGATTAACCAAGTCAATAATTGATTTCTATTATTTTATTGATAATAAAATGAGATCACAAGGAAATTGAGTTTTAATTAGGGCATAAAACCCCAATAGATCTTCCACTTGCCATCTTGCTCCAGTTGTGTGTGATCTCGACATGTGGCTTCCTGTTGGTTGGGCTGCCCTCTGTCCTCGAGTTGCCTCTCGCTCACCCCCGTGTCCGGTTGTAATGACCCAACTAATTCTAAGACTTTGGACCATTTAAACTACTATACATAGACCCTATTCTTAAGAAAACATACATACAAAACATTCATAACTTTATTAAAAACTATAAAGTAAATGTTGAAATTCATAAATTTGGGGTATGGGATCCCATTGTTTGAAAAATAAAACATAACTTTAACTTAATTAAAATTATTTACAAAACCAAGTGCGGAAAATACATAGAAAACATAATTAAAAGACTGAACACAACGCCGTCCTCGAATCGTTCATGCAGTCCATCGACTCCATTCTTCCTCAATACACAACCCCAAGCTGCCATGAATCATTCCGCCCCCATAACTATTTTCCTGCATACATAAAAATAAAGGAATGAGCCTAATGCCCAGCAAGGAAAATCTACATAAAAAATACACATAAACATATACTACAAACATATATCATATACTACTACAATGGCCATTATACTACTTGGGGCTTGTTAACTAAACAAGTCATATGCCCAATAAATTTGTGGGACTTGCTAGCTAAGCAAATCATATGCCCATAAATTATTGGGGCTTGTTAGCTATACAAGTCATATGCCCAAGGTCTATCAACATACATAATATAACATTACATAACATAACATAACATATAAACATATCATATAAACATATAAAATTCTATCCTATTTTTCTTACCAAAATTGGGATGTGAGAACAAGGACGAGATTTGGAACACTCCTAAAACTAACAATAAAAATGTGAGTATTTCTAATGAAAGAGATGATCAAGAAATGAACTAAATCACCAAGATGAAACTTACTGAAAGAAACCTTAAGTTTAAAGAACTTAAATACCTAACCAAGAGTGGAAAACAGCGAGTTAGGATTTGAGTAAAGAAAACTAATGGAAACTAAAGAGTCATACAGAAATGAACATAAGATTAGGAATACCTTTGGATGTACTAGAACCAAACTACACCTCGATATAGAAAAACACACTATTTATCTTACTTTCCAAGTGTTTATAAAGCTTAAATTGATAAAGCTGGACTACCCTTACTGATAAAATAACTCACTTGGACTACCAGTCCACAATGACTTAATGCCAATTCATACCGACCCATCAACCTGGGAATCCCACCGCGAAACTCACTGCGATGCTCTCTTATTCCCACTATGAAATACCCAAAGGCTGTAATGGCCTTGCTGTTTCCTGATATTCTGCCTAGACCTGTTAATAGGTTAAGAACTTTACACATGTCTCAATATATCCCTCTTCATCTCAGGCCATCACTATAAAGCTTTCACATCCTGTTACCTTTTCACGATGCCTAAATGAAGCGAACAAAAGAATAGCATGAGATTCATCCAGAATCTCTCAGTTAATCTCAATGTCCATCGGATCCCAAGTCCGATCTCTATATCACCATAAGTTCATGTCTGTCACCATACAACCTTTAGCTAATCCAGCTAAAGCTTTCCATTCAATCTTGCCCATCGATGGCTCACTTAACCATGTTTCCTTTTATCTTTCTTGAGATAATAATCTCAAACAATAAACTGGCCACCTGGCCCGTCAGAAACTCTACTCCAGTCCTGGTCAAATTCTTTAATCAACATGTTGCATAGGCAATCACTTTTCCTCTGTCACTAGGATGTCATAACAATCCTCTAACTGATCCTGGTCTATAAAGGACCCAGCACTTTCTCCCCAAGGCACCTGAAATATCTTGACTATCCATGGACACTCCTGTCCCCAAGGCACTCTTCACTCTTGGTAATTCTCCATAAAGAAAACACCACTATACCATCGTCCAAGACGATCACAAATCCCATTCAAGTCAACCCTTGAATGCACTATTCATCTAATTCACAAACACTTAGCATCAAACCAATCCTCAATATATATTCAGCACTCGCAGTGCTCTAATCTAATACCAGCACAAACTTTCACATAATTTTCTCTCTCTGATCTCTAACTGGTCTTAACCAGATCCAAGATCCACCTTAAAGGATTCCATCTTACTCAGCAACTAACCCTTTAATTCTTATAACTTCACTAAGCCACTCAAAATAATACTTACATCTAATTCCATTTCTGGTACTAAACCAATCACCATTCTAGTCTCTTTTCATAAAAAGGAGCCCTGGCAGACCACCTGGGACACATTCAGAACCCACAGACTAATCCAGTCTGTCCTGATCTCTCTAACACAATCCAAGTGATATCCACCACACTGGCTAAGAGTTCCATGCACCTCCCTGCACAAACTCCAGCTCTCACTACAAGTTTCATAAACACACAAAACCATACACCAAATTAACCAACACAAGGCTCTCCACTCTCAAGCCCAAGAATTACTATACTTTCCTTGCCGTTTAAAATTGTCCCACAATTACTTAACCGATCCATACCCTAGATCAAACCAAAGCCTGTCATAACCAGCTTTATCAGAATTCCCTGTTGAGTCCTTTCCATAACTCAACTTATCTCTTGAATTGCCAATACCATCTTACATTTCCCATCACAACATAACCATGTGATCTACATATATCCTCAATATACCCTTGTAACGCCCTACTACCTTAGAGCCGTTACTTAGTGAGTTTAAATTAGAAATCGTGCTTTTGACTGACTCTAAGTGGTTTCTAAAACCAAAAGTGTGGATAAATCAGAAATTTAAGGCTGTACTCTTTGAAAATGTTTAACTTCATTAAAACGTTAAATATAAAACATCTGGGATCCCAAAATAAGGTTTACAAAATATTTACAACTCAAAAATAGGTTTACACTTGATCAGTTATCAAAAGAATGATTTAATACAGCCATATACAAAATGCCCCCAACCAAAGCAGTCGGGCAGGCCGAACATGTACGCGCCGCTCCCACGCTCTCCATACTCATGGCCGGTTGACTGACTCCTTGCTTTTACCTGCCACACGGAGCACCCGTGAGCCGAAGCCCAGCAAGAAAACCCAAATAGCACATAACATATGCAAATAATATCGCTGGCATAATTCACTAATAAATAAGAAAATCATCAATTTAAACAAGCACGGCCATGCCGCCCCAGAGGCCTTACCAAAGCTTGGGGTCTCGGTCATTACCGTAGGATAACTCATGTATCCCTTGGGTCCCACCCTCGCTTTAGCATCCCATGTGCTGAGCGTTGCTTCCGGCCCCACTGCCGTACCCGGCCCTTGCCGCTCTCGGCCTTGCCGTTCATTCAATTACAATCACACATATCATACATTATGAAATAACCATTCAAACATACAATAGTTTATCTAAGATTACACATTTGCACACAATACAAACTAGGGCCGTGCCCAACAATCACACAGTGGGCCCATGCCCTAACCTCGGGTGTTACGGTTTTCTTACCTTCAGATTCAGTAGCCTTGATCAACCTGACTCCTTGAGCACGATCTTACCCGAGCCCTAGCGCTTACCTAAGCAAAATCCACAAGTCAAAGTTATCACCAATCCTCAAGTCCAAAACCTAGCCTCGGGACTAATCCCGAGCCCCCGGGAAGTCCTAGATCCCCAAAACAAAGTGGCGGAATCGAGCCCCGAACCCTAGGTCAAAATCCCTTCACAAAAGCCCAAAAATCCCCTCTGTGAACAGTGCAGCGCTACAGCGCTCAAAAGGTAGCGCTGTAGCGCTACAAGCAGAACCAGCCTCACCAGACAGGGGCTAGCGCTACAGCGCCCCCTGCCTAGCGCTGTAGCGCTAGCTACAGCAGACCAAAACCAAAAATCGCATCTTGCGATTTTCTTCCCCTATTTCGATCCCAAACTTGCCCAACTCTTTCTCAAGCCCAAAAACAAACTTATACACACCACACACTCATCCCAAGTACCCCATGAACTCAATCCCAAGCTCAAGCAACCCACAATTCAAAATCTAACCCAATGAACCCAAAAACCAGAAAATCACTCAAACAACAAGGATAGGGCCTTAGAAATCATACCGTGGGTGGAATTTCGACCTTGAACTGAACCCTAGACCTCCTTGGCTTGCACCTTCACAACCTTGACCTGTTTTCCCCAAAAACCCCATCCATTTAGCTCAACAACACAGTTCAAAACCAGCAAAACCCTAAAACCGAAAATCTCAAGAACTTACCTCAAATCTCTGATTTGATCTTGCTAATCTCTTGCAAATCCACAAACCTAGCTTACCACTGAGCTTCACCTCAAGAAAAATCAAAGAAAAAGGGTGGGAGAACCACAAATCAAATCTTCAAAGCCAACCCTTCAGCTTTCCCTCTCTTCTTTTCTCTTCTTTCTTTCTTTCTTTCTTTTCAGCCTATAATTTTCTCTACTAAATCCACTAAGTATAAAGGCCTCCTTTATTTTATCTCTTGCAAGCCTAATGACCAAAATACCCTCTCTTACCAATTATAAGCCTTTATGTCCATAAAGGGCATTTTAGTCATAATACCCAAATTCCCACTAATTCCTCAAGTGTTTCTAATAATTCCCGTTCGCTACCCAATGCCTAATAAATCACCAAATACATTCCCAAATTCTCGATTAACTCCCCAGGCTTAACCCAAGCCTGGTACAGGTTCCCGCTTTCACTTTCCGCTAACCCGCTCGTTCTAGGATCGTCTCGAGTCATAGATCACAGGTATCAACATAGACATGCCCAACATGGCCAAATTACAAATATGCTCAACCAGGTCTACATGCATATTAATTCTCATAATCATGCACCACAATTAATCACATAATCATAAAACGTGCACTAAATCATAATCATGCATAAAACCCATTAAGACCCACACAGAATTCCATTATGCCCTCCAGGCACGCTATCTCAGGCCCTAAGCCTTAATACCGAATTTGGGGTCGTTACAACCCTTCTCTATATAAACATACCAACAAAAGAATAGCATGGCGCCAAAGCCAAACAGCATAATTCAAAACTCAAAACTAGAAATCTGACCTGTCATCCCCAAGGAACTGGTCTCGGTCTCAGACTCCGATTGCCCTAGAATAAACACTCGAGTTGGAATCGAGCTGTCTATCCCCCTTTGCTCATCCCTTAACACGGGGCACCTCTTCACAATATGCCCAACCATACCACATGCGAAACATGCCTTTGCTCGGCATTTTCCCAAGTGACGTCTCTTGCACCGCGTGCATATTGGACGAGTCTTCCAGTTCTCCTTCTTGCTTGCTCCAATAATTGGAGGTACTGTTATCTGAGCTCCGTGCTCTCCAACACTCTGCTGCCCAACTACTATACTCTCAACAGCAAGAGCCTTCTCTACCACCTGAGCATAGGTAGAGACTTCATACATTGGGGCCACTCTAATGCCCTGAGCTATTCCAGGATTCAACCCCTGAATAAATCTTTCCTTCCGAGCCACATCTGTGGGTACCATGTCTAAGGCGAACTTGGCCAACCCATCAAATTTAGTAACATACTCGGTCACTGATGCATTACCCTGAACAAGATTCAGAAACTCATTCATCTTAGCAGTCTTAGCTACATCACAGTAATACTTCTCATTAAACAGCTGGCTGAATTCTTTCCAATCCATCACAGCTGTGTCTCGTGTCTGGGATACTACCTCCCACCATGTCCGGGCATCATCCCACAGTACACATGTAGCACAGCTCACCCTATCGTGACCCACCAGTCCCATACTATCAAGAATGGAGCTGATCATGCCCATCCATTGCTCAGCTCTGAATGGATCTAGGCCTCCCTCAAAGATTGGAGGATAAAACTTCAGGAATCTTCCACAGAGAAATTCCCATCTGTTCTCAACCCTAGGCTGAGCTGAAACTGATGCCACCCCTGGCATAGGAAAGGCAGAGGTACTACCCAACAGACTCCGCTGTTGCTTCAGATACCTGATCTCTTCTTCCTGCCTCTACAATCTTAATTGCAAATCTGTAAGCGTCTGCTGAACATTCAAAGATGCAGACGAAGAACTGATACCCTGGCTGTAACTCCCAGCCCCTATATAACTATCACCAGGCCTCATAATCTGCCTTGAATATAAACCTGCTGATTCAATCTGCAGTCAATAACTTGATCCATTAGTCACAATAAGCACATCAAGGGCTTTCCCCCACAGGATAAATCTTACCACACCACAATCATAATCCACTTGCAGTGCTACAAACATGCCCATGGAATTCATACATACTCATAATCCCTGCTCTTCCAACATTCACGCCATGCCTCAACTCCAGCATGCAAATAACACAGTTATATATATATATATATTCACAGAGCAGGCAATCATATGATCACAGTCATATATATATTTACGGAGCATATAATCATATAGTCAAGAGCCAGGCTCTATCAGAATCTCATGCTCCCTAATACAATGTGCAGGTAAAGCATTCACATTTTATTCAAACAGCTATGCACATAGCTGCAGAAATAATTACCATTCCTTGAGTGAAGCTATCTTCAGTGATGAGTGTACATGCCCAGCTTGTCTTCAGGAACCATAAACCTTGGCTCGCTCTGATACCAAGTTGTAACGCCCCAAACTCCAGGGACCGTTACGGTGTGCCTTGTAAACAGTGCTAAACTCGCTAATCGAGTCATTTGGCCAAAATCGTGAGCTAAGTATGATTAGCGGTTTAGGGATTAAAAACTTTGGTTAAGATGTAACGTTTCACTAGAACGTTTAATATATACATTGGGATCCCGAAAATATAATTTCAGAGTATATTACAGAAAATATTTACAACAGGCCGTTCTAAGCGGCAAAACAGGGTTCAACCCTAGTTCCACTTTAAACCTCGGCCGTGGCGGATGAGCAGCTACATATGTACACGTCATCACCTAAGCTCTCCAACTTAAGGATGGTCCATCTTTCTCTTGCCTTTACCTGCACCACGTAGCACCCGTGAGCCGAAGCCCAGCAAGAAAACACCATATAACATGATATGATATCAACAGATAACATGATGTAATATCATCAGGTAACATGATATAATATCAACAGATAACATGATGTAATATCATCAGGTAACATGATATAATATCAACAAATAACATGATATAATATCATCAGGTAACATGATATAATATCAACAGTAATTGTATTGGTTATTCAGGACTAACAACTTAGGCAAATAGGTGACAATAGCCAAAAGTCACAGAAGTGGGTACAGCTCTCTCTTCAGCCTTGTGACGATAGGGTCACCAGGGCTTAATTGATAGGTGGTCCATTCGTAAGCTTGATCAGGATAGGTGCATGGTGATAGGTCACCAACATAACCATCCTCCCGACTCTAGAGTCGTAACTAAGGACAGCGTCCCCCAGCCATGTGACGATAGGGTCACCAGGGCCATGATCATCTGGTCTTAGACCAGGCAAGCGCTTATAAGTTCTTCGACTTTAGGGTCGGTCCAGCATTAATGCCATAGAGCTATTCAATGCATGATTCTTGACTTTAGAGTCGGTCCAGCATCAATGCCATAAAGCCATTCAATGCATGATTCTCGACTCTAGAGTCGGTCCCTGACTAGTCAGTGCCATACACAAGTAAGTCATGCCACCAATTATATATATCACATGTCCAATACTCATAAACAAGGTGTTCAGCATGCTTACTAAACAAATACTAGTACAATTAGGTCCATGCACAACACAGAGGCTCAAGCTCTGAACAACATCATACCCAATATACAAAGCATGTCCTAATCACATGTTTCTCATGCATCATATGCAATATATCCAACAATCCAACATGCACCAATATCAGCCATGCATGTCAAGTTTAATAGTCAACCAACATGCATCAGGAATAGCCATGCATGTCACACATAATAATCAACCGACATGCATCAATAATAACCATGCATGTCATATTCAATAGCCAACCAACATGCATCAATAACAGCCATGCATGCCACACATACATAGGGTGCAATTTTCTTACCTCAGATTCGAGCTAGAACGATTAAAAGAACGACCCTTGAGAATGATCAACTTTTAGTCCTTTAGCGGTCACCTAGTCATAACCAAATATAAGATACCATCAATAAAAATGGTCAACATAAATTCCCAAATCAATATCTAGCCTCCGGGACATTAATCCCCACTTAACCGGGTACTAGGTTCAACCCCGAGGCCTATGGCTTGAATCCCCAAGCTAAAAACACCATTTTGGGCTAAAATGACCTTAAGGGTCGCGGCCCTCCCCAGCTGCGCCGCGGCGCGCCCTCAAACAGAGAGGGCCTCCCTGCCAGACGCCAGGGGCTGTGGTGCTCCACAGCTGTGCCGCGGCGCTCAGCCCAGACCAGGCAAAAACCCAGCGCGCACCTGAACCTTTCCCTTGCGTTTTCCCTTAAAACCAGCCCCTCAAATCTGTCTCAAATCACAACTTAACACCCAATTCAACCACCAAACATCCTCTACCACTCTCCCTCATCAAAGCCCAAAGAAAACATCACCCAAACTTCTATTAATCCAAGCTTTCCATTAACAAATCACAAGCTGAAAACTAAAGCTTAAAAACAGAGCACACCATTAAATTCATAACTGGAACTCACCTCAAACACGATTTTGAATCCCCTTTAATGGCTGTGACAAGTTCCCTAGCTTCCCCCTTTGATCTCCAAGCTTAATTCCTCAAGGTGGCTCTCAAAATCCAAAGAAAAGAATGAAGGAAGACTTGCACGGGAGAGAAAGAGAAGTGATGAGGATAGGCTCTGTCTTAGTTCTGTTTCTACAGCCTTCTAAAACTCCTTAAGGCTGATATAAATCCTTAAGGTCAAAAGACCATAATGCCCCTAGGCCAAATAAATCCCTCTAAAGGTTTTTGAGGGTAAAACCGTCCTTTCCCGTCTATCTCGTTAATTATAATTAACGCTCTCCAATTCCCGCTATTCTCAATATTCCCAAATACCAATAAATCATATCCCATTACCCTTTAGTTCCCGGTAATGCCCTAATCATTAAATTCACCCCAAGACTCACCCCGAGCCCCGAACTTAAACCCGTTATGACTAGACCGAACACTTACATCTCATGATCGTCTCATGCCGAATAGCTCAAACCAACTCACCTTATAATGTGGCTATATTAATTAATCACAACCATGCACCCAAAATATACAATTACTCCCACAGTGGCCAAATTACCAAAATACCCTTATAATAATAAATACTCCCATACGCATGCATTCACCATCATATAATAATATAATTTACGTAAACATGCATATATTCATTAAATATCATAATAAATCAATTATGGCCCTCCCGGCCTCCTAATCAAGGTCCTAAACCTTATTAGGAAATTTGGGGCATTACAACCACCATTTCCAACTCCATATTGTGTGTTGGATAGCGTTGCTTGTACTCCTTCAGCTGCCTTGAGGCGTAGGCTATCACCTTGTCATTTTGCATCAGCACACAACCCAACCCTTGCTTAGATGCATCACAGTAGACTACAAACTTATTGTTGGGTGTTGGTACACAGAATATCGGTGCTGAGCACAGCTTATCCTTAAGCAACTGGAAGCTCTCTTCACTCTAATCAGTCCAGTTGAATCTTTGCTGCTTTCGGGTCAGGTTGGTAAGCGGAGAGGCTATCTTAGAAAAGCCCTCTACAAACCTCCGATAATAACCTGCTAATCCCAGAAAGCTCCTTACCTTTGATGCGTTCTTTGGTCTTGGCCGATCCTTCACAGCCTCTACCTTAGACGGGTCTACTGCAACTCCGTCCTTGGATATAATGTGCCCGAGGAATGCTACTTGCGAAAGCCAAAACTCGTACTTCTTGAACTTAGCATAGAGTTGATGCTCCTTTAGTCGTAACAAGATCAACTTTAAATGTTCCTCATGCTCGACTTCGTCCTTTGAGTATACTAAGATGTCGTCGATGAACACTACAACAAATTTATCCAAGTAGTCCTTAAAGACCCTATTCATTAAATCCATAAATGCGGCTGGAGCATTGGTAGACCGAAAGACATAACTAAAAACTCGTAATTCCCATAACGAGTTCTAAAGGCTGACCCAGACCGTAAATCGATCTTTGAGAACACAGTCGCTCCTCGGAGTTGATCAAACAAGTCGTCAATCCAGGGTAGTGGGTACTTATTCTTAATCGTTACCTTATTCAACTCGCGGTAATCTATGCACATCTGCATGCTTCCGTCCTTTTTCTTCACAAATAGCACCGGTGCTCCCCATGGCGAATGGCTCGGTCTAATGAAACCCAAGTCTAGGAGTTCTTGTAGCTGTGTCTTTAACTCCTTGAGTTCGATAAGTGTCATTCGGTATGGTGCCTTGGATATAGGCTTAGTGCCCGGTACTAATTCGATTGTGAAGTCAAATTCCCGAGTCGGCGGCAATCCTGGCAAGTCGTCAGGAAATACTTCTGGGAATTCATTCACAATGCGGACGTCTCCAACCTTAAATGGTGTTTCCTTTACCACATCTGTGACACTGGCTAAGTATGCTTGACATCCTTTTTCTATCATCCGCTGGGCTTTGAGAGATGATATAAGCGATGTGCGTAGTCCTGAAACTTGTCCCAAAAAGCATAGTCTCTGGCCGTCAGGAGTCTCGAACGTCACTTTCTTGCGTTTGCAGTCGATAGTTGCGCCATTCCTTGCTAGCCAGTCCATGCCTAGTATTACGTAGAAGTCTGTGATCTCCAGTTCTATCAGGTCTCCTTCTAAGTCTACGTCCTCAATCTCGATCGGTATGCCTCGTACTATCTGTGATGATAGAACTATTTTGCCCGAAGGCAACTCTATTACAAACCTAGTTCTAAATCTTTCACAAGGTTTGTCTAGTTTTTCTATCATTCTTAACGAGATATACGAATGAGTGGCTCCCAAATCAAATAATACAGAACATATATTATTGAGGATAGAAACCTGACCTGTAACCACTTTATTGCTAGCACCGGCTTCTCCTTGGGTTAAAGCAAATACCCTGGCAGGAACCATCTTGTCTTCCTTTTTCCCTTCTGGCTTGAGTTGGGGACAGTCTCTCTTCTGGTGTCCTTCCTGACCACAGTTGTAGCATCCCTTGGTATTTTCCCGACATTCACCAGGTTGTTTCTTCTGGCATTTAGCACACTGCGGGTATTCTACATAACCCGGCCTATTACTTCCATTATTCGTCCATGCCCTTTTATCGCTATCGGACTGCTTATTGTCAGGATGCCTTCTTTTCTGACCGTTATTGTTGTTCCGACTAGTCTGAGGTTAACTCTGTTGTTTAGGCTCAGGCTTACTGGCTTCTTCTTTACTAACATTTGCCTGAAGCCTTTCTACTTCTATTGCCGTTTCCAAAACATCGACATAGGTAGTATTTCCTGGGTTTGCTTAATTAACCTCTAGCTCAATCTTCGGTCGAAGTCCTCTAACGAACTTGGTCACCCTCAGAAAGTCAATTGGAACCATTTCCAGTGCAAACTTGGCTAATCGGTCGAACTTCCAAGCATATTCTACCACTCATAAACTCCCTTGCTTCAAACCAGCGAACTCCTCGACTCTTGAAGAGATGACTACCAAATTGTAGTACTTTTTGTGGAATAGCTTCACAAATCTGGTCCAAGTCATGGTGGCGACATCATGAGTCTGCTTAACTAAGTCCCACCATATTCTAGCATCTTTCTTGAGCAAAGACGAAACGTAGGATATGCGGTCCGCGTTGCTGAGATTCATGTGCGTCAGGATTGGCTCGACATTTCTGAGCCATTCTTCCGCCTCGAAGGGGTCTGTTGTCCCTTCAAAGTTCGGAGCATGTTTCTTACGAAACTGCTCATAAACTGGCTCCATGTGCTAAGCTGGGTATGGCGCATAGTTCGCCACTGACCATCCCCCATATGGACCAACTTGATGGGGTACTTGAGCCATTTGCTGAGGCTGTGGTTGTGGCGGAGGCTAAGTCTGAGGCTGAGCATGTTGTCGTTGTTGCTGCAGTAACTCCTCAACTTGCTGTCGCAGTCGAGAAATTTCCGCAGTGTTGTCAACCGGCGGCGACGACGCATTTCGATTGGCAGTAGCACGCACTCCCCTTCTGGGAACCGGAGGAGCTTCATTGCTCTCAGGAGCAGCGTTGGAGGCATATTGTTGCAAGCAGACCTTTAGAGTGACATCTTTAGCAGAGTTCTAACAGTTGAGAAAAACATAACTCGGACCTATAAATTATGATTTCTTATGAAAGTTATATAAGCCTTCTTTATTATTAGAGTGGGTTTCTATACTTAGAAAAAAAATGAGCCATCTTTATTATTTTCTAAGTCTGTTTCTAATCATCCTATATGACTAAATTCTCAAGCTCGAAACTCATCATTGTTCCAAAGTTAACCATATTGAGGGAGGGTTGGGATCAGTAAAATCGTTCCCACTACTATGGCCCCCTAACTCTCAATATAGAGAACCCGGTTCATTGATTTATATCCACCCTCACCGAACTTAGTCATTATTCATTAAATTTATTATGATTGCAAAAGAAAATCAAACTCATACATGTCATCAAACTAACAATGATATTAATTTGGAATTTTTTTTTCGCTATTTACAATCACAAATGCAAATAAATAAATAAAAACAAGGAAACTAATCTATTCTAAAAATCGGGATCTTCTACATCTGATCCTTCATCTAACATATCATTGTCTATTTCTTCATAGTCATCATTATCTTAAGCCTCAAAATGCCCTCGAGGAATATTCGTAAAAATTCTATGTTTTTGCTCATTTGTAAATTGGAATTCCATTTTAGAAGTGAACCTAAGTATGAGAAAATAATATCTCATAGCTACCAGAAATTCATCTTCATCATCTATCATCTCCCATATGTCTTTTAAGGCTGCAATTACGGTAGGATAATCTCTGAAAAGTCTAATTACTAAAACATATTGCTCCGTAGCTCTCATCATGATTTGCTTAGTTTCTTAGAGGTGACCTATCTCCCTGTGGAATAAAAGTAGTCTCCGAGTGATTCTTTCTAGCACTCCTACGGTGTTTCTTGGTTCTCTAATTCTTTTCAAGGCCTTAATGGCTCGGATATCCTCATAAGTTAATGCTCCATTCATTCTTAACTAAAAACATAAAGGCTAAAATTGTTAGCTATACATATAAACATAATAACTATAGCATAAACACTTACTTGGCGGTTAGATTCAGAGCTTGAGCGTGTGTATCAAGGAGAACTTCATGCGAATGAACCATTTGCTTTTATACCAACTGTAATGACCCAACTAATTCTAAGAGTTTGTACCATTAAAACTACTATACATAGACCCTATTCTTAAGAAAACATACATACAAAACATTCATGACTTTATTAAAAACTATAAAGTAAATGTTGAAATTCATAAATTCGGGGTATGGGATCCCATTGTTTGAAAAATAAAACATAACTTTAACTTAATTAAAATTGTTTACAAAACCAAGTTCAGAAAATACATAGAAAACATAATTAAAAGACTAAACACAACATCGTCCTCAAATTGTTCATGCAGTCCATCGACTCCATTTTTCCTCAATACACAACCCCAAGCTGCCATGAATCCTTCTGCCGCCATAACTATTTTCCTGCATACATAAAAATAAAGGAATGAGCCTAATGCCCAGCAAGGAAAATCTACATAAAACATACACATAAACTATATCATAAACATATACTACAAACATATATCATATACTACTACAATGTCCATTATACTACTTGGGGCTTGTTAATAGATTTGTAGGGCTTGCTAGCTAAGCAAGTCATATGCCAATAGATTTGTGGGACTTGCTAGCTAAGCAAGTCATATGCCAATAGATTTGTGGGGCTTGCTAGCTAAGCAAGTCATATGCCAATAAATTATTGGGGTTTTTTAGCTATACAAGTCATATGCCCAAGGTCTATAAACATACATAATATAACATTACATAACATATAAACATATAAAATTCTATCCTATTTTCCTTACCAAAAGCGGGATGTGAGAACAAGGACGGGATTTGGAACACTCCTAAAACCAACAATAAAAATGTGAGTATTTCTAATGAAAGAGATGATCAAGAAATGAACTAAACCACCAAGATGAAACTTACCGAAAGAAACCTTAAGTTCAAAGAACTTAAATACATAACCAAGAGTGGAAAACAGCGAGTTAGGATTTGAGTAAAGAAAACTAATGGAAACTAAAGAGTCATACAGAAATGAACATAAGATTAGGAATACCTTTGGATGTACTAGAACCGAACTACACCTCGATATAGAAAAACACACTATTTATCTTACTTCCCAAGTGTTTATAAAGCTTAAATTGATAAAGCTTATAACCCAACCCAAGTGTTTATCACTCAATAGTAAACCTAGCAACTTAAAGGCTCTGAACACAGCTTGAAGAATGAGAAAAATGGCTGGGTACTAGGTCATATTTATAGAGTTCAAGGAGTGAAAATATCTTTTTTTAGCTTGAATAAAAATAATGAATATTACTTGAAAAACATTTGAATATTCGTTCAACAGAGGCTTAAGACTCGATCAAAACGTTCAGCGACTTGCTAAGAGGTTAAGGAATAAAATGAGCTCAGTTTCAAAGACGTTTGAAAAGTTTGCCCTAGGGCCGATATATCGCCCATTATAGGCGATATATCGCCTGGGCTTATGCCCCGAGTGTTCGTCGATGCATTTGTGCGAAGTTCACGTGTTTTCGTATTCCCCGTGTGGCAATATATCGGCATACGCTGAAATATTATGCACGTAATTGCACTTTTTAAGCTTAATTTGAATTGGGTAAACAACTTTGACTGAGTCATATAACGTTTTTAAAGCTGCTGGTAGGTTCTAGGGTTTTTAAATATTTCTTTTATAAAACTATTCATCAAAAATTGCTTAATTTCTCAATAAACATGCACACGACAAGTGTCATGATCTTATTAGTTCTATCTAAACCTTATAGGATAATAAACAACATCTTTATAATCAGCTATATTAATCAAACCTTATGTTATAATTAATATTCTTAAACTATAGGTTAAACTTATAAAATCTATAAGTGTTTCTACGAGTGTTCAACTAAGTCCCGGCTTGAACCAAAATCCACAGTAATAAACATACTATAACTACTACTAGCTATTACTATTATTACTATAATCTAACTAGCTGAGTAAAGTTCTTGAACTCTACACCGGCTCCTATTAGGAGTCGACTGGGGTGCTTCTCTGACCGGAGATGGGTGCCTTATGGGAGAAGGTGGATGCCTTATAGGCGATGGTGGGGGCCTTCCATTATTGTCCCTGGAAGGTCCTAAATTGGCTCGGACTAGCTCCGGGTTATTCTGACAAGTTCAGGGTTAGTACTCTGAGATGCTGGGGGAGTTCGATTATTCCCTGTTCTTGCAGTTACACTCACCGTCGGATTACCAACAGTATTAGTTTGAGTATTTCTCCCAGGGTGATTGTCACTAGTTGTAATGCCCCGAATTTCCTAATAAGGGTTAGGACCTTGATTAGGAGGTCGGGAGGGCCATAATTTATTTATCATGATATTAAATGATTATATACATGTTAATGTGAATTATATTATTATATGATGATAAATGCATGCATATCGGTGTATTTATAATCATAAGGGCATTTTGGTAATTTGGCCTGTTAAGGGCATATTTGTATATTTTGGTGCATATTGTAATTTGTGAATGAGATTTCATTATTATGGAGATATATTCGAGCTATTCGACATAAGACGATCTTATATTATGAGTTAGCGGTTTCGTCATAACGGGGTCAACTATTGGGTAATAAGAATGTTTATTTGATGATAAATTGGGAGTATTTGAGGTCAGGAGGAAATTCTGGAAGTTTTGACTATAATGTCCTTGGGGGTGTTTTTGGGACCCTGAGCACTAGGTTTTATTTGAGGTTACTTAAGCTTGAAGTAGCTTGTCAGATAGAACGTACATTAGAAAACATTTCCTCTCTCTTTCGTTAGCTCATTTTACCGTTCGAAGCCTTTTTGAAGAATTCTCGAGTTTTAGGAGTCAAAATCAAGTGAGGATTGAGGCATAGTGATCCTAAGAAAGATTAGAAGCTTCTTAACCAAAGGATTTGATGAGAAACAACCCAATCGAAGGTAATCTAAGTTTAAGTTTTTAGTTTTTAGAGTTTCTAAGCATAGAATTGGATTTTGTGAATTGTTGAGTTTTTGGTTCGTTTGAGCCTTGGGATTTGATGGTTTTGGATCATTGGGAAGCTTGGGAACTTTGATTTGATGATTTGGTAATGTTTAGGCATGATTTTGGAGGCTTTGGGGTGTTGAAAATTGTGTTTGGGGATGGCTCTGGGTTGGGGGCCGCAGCCCTGTTCTTGGGCGCTTGAAGAAGCAGGTGGAGCAGTTTTGTGCTTGCTGGGCGCCGCGGCCCTTGAGCAAGGTTGAGCCCGTTTGTGCGTTTTGGCCCCAGGAACATGGTTTTAGGCCTCGGGATCGTTCCTACTACCCGGATTAGTGGGGATTGATGTCCCGGAGGCTAGATCTTAGTCTGGGAACCCTTGATTATCATTTTATTGATGGTGTCCCTTATTTAGTTATGACTAGGTGACCGCTAAAGGACTAAAAGTTGATCGTTCTCAAGGGTCGTTCTTCTATTCATTCTAGCTCGAATCTGAGGTAAGAAAACTGCACCCTGTGTATGTGTGACATGCATGATTATTATTGATGCATGTTGGATTATTAAATGTGGCATGCATGATTATTGTTGAGGCATGTCAAGTGGTTAATATGATGCATGTGATGCACGAGAAACATGTGATTAGGGCATGCTATGATTATTGAATATGAGAATGTTCAGAGCTTGAGCCTCTATGTTTATGCATGGTCCTAATTATGCTAGTAATTGTTGAGTAAGCATGCTGAATGCCCTGTGTTCGAATATTGGATATATGTGATATATGTTTGGTGGCATTGCTTACTTGTATATGGCACTGATTAATCTGGGATACTGACCTAAGAGTCAGAACCGGCATAAGCGTCCTGAACGCAGGGCCGAGCGAAGATTAGATCTAATCGATATCAGCGTTGAATGGCTCTAAGGCATTAACGCTGGACCGACCCTAAGGTCGATGAACTTATAAGCGCTTAGGTAGTCTAAGACTAGTTACTCAGAGCCAGGGCCTAAGGCCCAGGTGACCATTTGTCACATGGCTAGGGAACGATGTTCCAGGTTTATGACTCTATGGTCATGAGGAAGGTTATGCTGGTGACTAGTCATCATGCACCTATCCTATCTAAGCTAGTGAAAGGATCACTTATCTACTCGACAGGTTTATGCTGGTGACTATTTCACCAGATACCTATCTTGTATAAGCTAGTGAAAGGATCACTTATCTATAAGCCCTGGTGACCCTAACGTCACATGGCTATTGGGAACGGAACCCACCTTAGTGACTGTACCATTGTCACTCTTCTATATTGGGCTAAAAGCCCTGGATGACTATTATGGTCATTGGTTGATGTGTTATACTCAACGTTACGTGAGCTCATTTTCCTACTTGAATAGGGCTATATCTGCTAGGTGTGTGCCTTATGATCTGATGACATGTTATAACTGTTCATGAGCATATTAAGTTTTCTTGCTAGGCTTCGGCTCACGGGTGCTATAAGGTGCAGGTAAAGGCAAAAGAAAATTGGACCATCCTTGAGTTAAAGAGCTTAGGTGATGATGTGTACATATGCAGCTGCTCGTCCACCACGGCCGAGGTTTGAAGAGGAACTAGGGTTAAACCCTGTTTTGCCGCTTAGATCAGCCTGTTGTAAATATTTTCTTGTAGTAGACTCTGAAATTATAGTTTCAGGATCCCAATGTATATAATAAACGTTCTAATGAAACGTTACATCTTAACCAAAAATTTTAATCCCTAAACCGCTAATCATACTTAATTACACGATTTTGGCTAAATGACTTGATTAGCGAGTTTAGCACTGTTTGCAAGGCACACCGTAACGGTCCCTGGAGTTTAGGGCGTTACAACTTTGTATCAGAGTGAGCCAAGGTTTATGGTTCCTGAAGACAAGCTAGGCATGTACATTCATTACTAAAGATAGCTTCACTCAGGGAATGGTAACTATTTCTGTTGTTATGTGCTTAACTGCTTAAATAGAATGTAAATGATTTACCTGCACATTGTATTAGGGAGCATGAGATTCTAATAGAGCCAGGCTAAACTCTTGATTATATTATGCTCCGTGGATATATATGTGGATGTGATTATGTGATTACCTGCTCCATGAATTTATTTAGTTGTGATATTTGCATGCTGGAGTTGGAGGCATGGTATGAATATTGGAAGAGCAGGGATTATGATTGATGTATGAATGCCATGGGCATGTCTTTAGCACTACAGTGGTTTGTGATTGTGGTGTGGTAAGATTTATCCCGTGGGGAAAGTTCTTGATATGCTCATCATGATTAATGGGTCAAATTATTGACTGCAGATTTAATCAGCAGGTTTATATTCAAGGCAGATAATGAGGCCTGGTGGTGGTTATAATTAGGCTGGGAGTTACAGCCAGGGTGTCAGTTCTTCATCTGCATCTATGAATTTTTAGCAGATGCTTACAGATTTGCAATCAAAGTTGCAGAGGCATGAGGAAGAGATTAGGTGTTTGAAGCAACATCGGAATCTGTTGGGGAGCACCTTTTCCTTTGCTAGGCCAGGAGTGGCTTCAGTTTTAGCTCAGCCTAGGGTTGAGAGCAGATGGGAATTTCTCTGTGGAAGATTCTAGGAGTTTTACCCTCCAGTCTTCGAGCGAGGCCTAGATCCATTCGGAGCTGAGCAATGGATAGGCATGATCAATTCCATTCTAGATAGTAGGGGCTGGTTGGTCACGATAGGGTGATCTGTGTGACATATGTATTGTGGGATGATGCCCGGACGTGGTGGGAGGTAGTGTCCCAGACACGAGACACAGCTGTGATGGATTGGAAAGAGTTTAGGCAGCTGTTTAATGAGAAGTATTACTGTGATGCAGCTAAGACTACTAAGATGAATGAGTTTCTGAATCTCGTTCAAGGAGAGGCAACAGTAGCCGAGTATGTTAATAAATTTGATGGCCAAGTTTGCTTTTGACATGGTACCCACAGATATAGTTCGGAAGGAAAAGTTTGTTCAGGGATTGAATCCTAGAATAGCTCAGGGCATTAGAGTTGTCCCAATGCATGAAGTATCTACCTATGCCCAGGTGGTAGAGAAGGCTCTTGCTGTTGAGAGCATAAGAAATGAGAATAAGAGTGTCAGGGAGCACGGAGCTCAGATAGTGGTATCTCCACTTATTGGAGCAAGTAAGAATGAAAGTTGGAAAACTCGTCCAATATGCACTCGGTGCAGGAGGCGCCATTTGGGAGAATGCCAAGCAAGGGCATGTTTCGCATGTGGCATGGTTGGGCATTTCAAAAAGGATTGCCCAAGGCTAAGAGAGCATGAGCAAAAGGGGATAGACAGCTTGATTCCAACTCGAGTGTTTATTCCAAGGCAGTCAGAGTCTGAGACCGAGACTAGTTCCTCGGGGGTGGCAGGTCAGTTTTCTAGTTTTGAGTTATGCTGACTGGTTTTGGTGCCATGATGTTCCTTTACTTGTTGTATATAGAGAGGTATAGAGTTGTTATGCAGATCACATGGTTATGTTGTGATGGGAAAATGGTACTGTATCGGTAATCCAAGAGATGAGTTGGATTGCGATGAAAAAGGACTTATCAGTGACTTGGATAAAGCTGGTTATGACTGGCTTTGGTTTGATCCAGGGTATGGATTGGCTAAGTATTTATGGGGCAATCTTAAATGGCAAGGAAGGGATAGTAACTCTTGGGCTTGAGAGTGGGAAGCCTTGTGATAGTTGGCATGGTACATGGTTCTGTATGCTTATGACATCTGTATTGAGAGCTAGAGTTTTACTGCAGGGAGATGCATAGAACTTTTAGCTAGTGTGGTGGATACCACTTAGATCATGCCAGTGAGATCAGGACAGACCGGATTAGTCTGTGAGTTTCTGGATGTGTTTCCAGGTGGTTTGCCAGGGTTTCTCTTATATGAAAGGAGACTAGAATGGTGATTGGATTAGTGCCAGGGATGGAATCAGATGTAAGTATTGTTTTGAGTGGCTCAGTGGAGTTATAAAAATTAAAGGTTTAGTTATGGAGTAAGATGGAATTCTCTAAGGTGGATCTTGGATCTGGTTAGGACCAGTTAGAGATCAGAGAGGAAGTTATATAAAAGATTGTGTTTGTATCAGATAAGAGCACTGAGAGTGCTGAATATGTCTTGAGAATTGATTTAGTGCCAAGTGTTTGTGAATCAGATGAACAAATCATTCAAAGGTTTATTTGAATGGGATTTGTGATCGTCTTGGACGATGGTATTGTGGTATTTTCTCTGCGGAGATTTTCCAAGGTTGAAGAACACCTTAGTGGCAGGAGTGTCCTTGGGTGGTAAAGATATTGCAGGTGCCTTGGGAAAGAGTTTTGAGTCTTCTTATAGATCAGGATCAGTTTGTAGGTCATTATGACATCTCAGTGGCATAGAAAAGTAATTACCTAAGCAATATATTGGTTAAAGGATCTGACCAAAACTAGAGTAGAGTTTCTGGTGGGCCAGGTGGCCAGTTTTATGTTTGAGATTATCATTTCAAAAATGATCAAAAGGAAAAAGTACTAAGTGAACTACATATAAGAAAGATTGAATGGAAAGTCTTAGCTGGATTAGCTAAGGGTTGTGCAATGTCAGATATGAATTTATTGTGATATAAAGATCGGATTTGGAATCCGATGGACATTGAGATTAATTGGGAGATTCTGGATGAATCTCATGCTATTCTTTTATTATCTTCATTCAGGCATCATGAAAATGTAACAAGATATGGAAGTTTAATATTGATGGCTTGAGTTGGAGAGGGATGTAATGGGATGTGTGGTAAAGTTCTTAGCCTAATAGCAGGTTAGATCAGAGTGTCAGAAATCGGTGAGGCCATGGTAGCCTTTGAGTATTTTATAATGGAAATAGGATGGCATCGCAATGGGTTGTGCGGTGGGGTTTCTAGGTTAGTGGATCAGCGTGAGTTGGCATTGAGTCATTGTGGACTGGTAGTCCAAGTGAGTTCATTTTTATCAGTAAGGATAAGTAAATAATACAACTGATCAGTATTCAGATCTCTTTGTGAGAGAGATAGAGCGCCTTCATAAAACTCAAGGTCTATCTTATCAGATGAAGACTCTACTGTGACTTCCAGGTTTTGGAAGGGTTAAGAAGGCGATGAGTATATAGATGGAATTCAGAACTGTTGACCACGTTTTTGGCCAACGACGTAAGAACGTCAAAAACGATAAAGCCTTCAAGAGAAATTAAACGACACAGACAGTTTTTAACAGAAAGTAAATGACACACAATTTTTATAGTGGTTCAGCCCCAATATGTTGGTAATAGCCTAATCCACTTAGAGATATGATTATTTATCTACACTCAAGATCAGATGAACCTGTGTCAACTGAGTTTCTTCAGTGTAAATCCTCATAATACAAAAGAGTTCTCTCAAGAAAAAGCACTCTCTCTCTAGAAAATTCAGATCAAAACTCCAAAATTCCAAAAGTCCTTTCCTAATCCCATAAGCCATATATTTATAGGCTTAGGATCATACATCTGCTCTTCCCTCACAATCGGGATATTTCATTATATTTAAATTACAAAAATATTCAAAATGTAACAGAACACCCAATTTGTGGGAAGAATGAGAGATTCCCGCGCATGCCAAGACCGATTCTTGTTGAAGTCGTTTCTGGGAATCTTGACGTAGTCTGTTCTACCTGGTTGATGAATATCACCTTCTGGTCGGCCATACCTCTACCGGACAGTCACGCACTTGGCTGGTCGGACATGCACTCCTCTGGTCTAACATGGCACTCTGGTCTAACATGGCACATCACTGGTCTAACATGGCAGACTGGTCTAGCATGACATATCTCTGGTCTAACATGGCACACTGGTCTAGCATGACATATCTCTGGTCTAACATGGCACACTGGTCTAGCATGACATTTCTGGTCTAACATGGCATACTGAGCTACTCCTAAGCCAAGTCACCCATCCATTCCTTGCCACTTGTCATTCCTATTGCCACATCATCATTTTCAAATTTTGGGGATAACATTTTCCCCCCAAAGTTTATTATATGATGTCTCAAATAATAAACTTTCTTTATAGCTGACGTTACTATATATAAAAAAAAACTGTTCATCTTCCCGCCATGCAGCAGACCACAACTCCACTGACCACGATCACTGCAAATAACTGTCCATAATCGTGGGGAGAAAAAATATCTGAGGAATTCCAAGGGTCCAAAAATAAGTGGTAACTCCCACTTTTTTCCTTTAAATAGGTCCCTATACTTATACATTCTCACACATAAAAAAAAGTTAGAGCTCAAAAACCCTCCATCTTCTTTTCCTTCTTTCTTTGGCCGAAACCCCTAGACTTCTTCTTGCTCTTGGCCGAAACTTCAAGGTCTTCAAGGTGAATCTTTCCATTTCTTCAAGCACTTCTCCAAGCAAACCAAGGGCTCTTCAAAGTTAGGTAAGCCCTCTCTTCCATCTTCACTTGTGTTATTTTTTTTTTTTCAAAACTTCATGAAATAACATGTTATGGCCGAAACTTCATAGGGGATTTTTCCTTGAATTTGCTCATGAATCTTAGAAATATAATGTGTTTGATGGCTGTTTTGATGATGTTTGTACTATGGGTAACCCCACGTTAGTTTCAATTTCATGAGAATTTCAAGAAAAATAGGTCAATTTAACATAAACCATGATTATGGGTTTTTGGGTTCAAGAACATTGAAAAACTTTTCAATTTCCCCCTTTTGATCTTGTAGTTGTGTGCCTTGGATGAGAAAACATGTTAGTGTAAGGGATTTTAGGCTCTTGCTCTTTTCGGTATAGATTTATGGTGAGATTTGGGTATGGCCGATTGGGCATTGTGTTTTTTCTTTGCATACATGTGGTCTGATCAGACCACATATAAACTTCTTGGGCCAAGAAGTATCCATCTCCTCATACGCATGGTGTCTGATCGGAGCTCCTCGAATGTTGGCGCTAGGCTCCTCGGGCGCACTCGGCTCGGACGCAGACGGATAGGCATGGTCCGCTCGGACCAGGCTTCTGTTACTCCTCAGACGCATGGTGTCTGATCGGAGCTCCTCGGATGGGCTTGCTTGGATGCCTCTCGTCGAACACACGGTGTCCGACCGGACATGCACATTTCCTTGGATGCATTAGGTTGGGGTGCACACGGCTAGGCACGCTTGGATGCTTCTCGTCGAACACTTGGTGTTCGACCGGACACGCACATTGGCTTGGATGCATTAGGCTGGGGAGCACATGACTAGGCACGCTTGGATGCTTCTCGTCGAACACTTGGTGTTCGACCGGACACGCACATTGCCTTGGATGCATTAGGCTGGGGTGCACATGGCTAGGCACGCACACACACGGACATGGGTTATGAACTCCTCGGCCAGCCATCTAGGCATGCACATCCGATCGGACATAGGCCCACACACCCACTCGGACTAGTCGCTTTTAAATGGACATCACACGACCTCTTGGCACCTCTTGGCTCTTCGGACCAAGCGTGTCATGCTTTATGCTATATACACTTAAAGCATTTTTAGGCATTTAAAAACACTTAAAATTATTCTTTCCCATGCATGCTATATTTTTACCACTTAAAGAAATTTTTCTAAGTAGAAAAATAAATTTTTTTCTTGTTGAATTTTATCTGTATGGTTACTCACCTCCCCATTTTTTTATTTTTGTAGATGAATCGCTTTGACTATAGGGGAGGTGACAACCATACGGACTCAGATACATCTATCCCGCAGTCAATCGAAACTCCTCAAAACAGCGATTCCTCATCAAAGTCTTTCACCAGTCATACTCCTGAGGATCGCCTCCGCCGCTTCAAGCAGATCCTTCCCCGTTCAGCCTTGTACTTCCTTCACGAGGAACAGTTTCTTCAACAAGCTGCACAGTCGACGATGAGGGTGAAGAAATCCAATAGACTCCCCCAGGACCAAGATCCACAAGTTGCCCGCAGAGCGGTGCAAAAGGTGGTAGAACGCAGTGAGGTCCACACTGCAGCTCCTTCGAGATCACCTCTTCAGGTGCCAAAATCAAGTAATACCCGGAGATGAATTACTCAGGAGTTTGCCACTGAGGTCCAGCACTTGGCCGTTCAAAAACCACAGAAGGCAGGAGAAGAAGCACCTTCCTGGTTCACCGTTCAGCCTACAAAACTTAAACCCGGGATGTTCGACAAACACATCCAAGCTTTGGGTTTGAGTGAGGTGAATGTGATATGCCCGCAGCCCTACCAGAGAGCCAACCTGCCCGGTGAACCATACTGTGCCTGGTCTAGGCACAATATCTATGCAGGAGCGACACTCCCACTACACCCCTATTTCCGGTCTATAGCGGATTATTTCAACGTCTCCCCTTTCCAGATCGCACCGAATGGGATCCAGGCGTTGTCCGCGCTGTATATTCTTTACTTTTTGCAAGGTTGGGATGAGCCCACTCTTCATGAGGTACATTATTTGTTCGACTTCAGGACTAACCCCAGCCACAAGAACACGGGTTTTTTTCACCTCTTTCACAGGCAAAAGGGGATTAGACACCTTTGTGGTATCGCACACAAGTCGAACCCCGGGAGATACTACACAGAGTATTTTCTCACCTCAGATATCAAAGCCAACAACTTGGGTTTTACACATGCGGGTCCGTTCAAGCAACCCTTGCCTACTCAAGGGATGTTCAAGCGAGCAAAGGTGTTGGCTAACATGAGTATCGAGGAGAAAAATGTGAAAAGTTTGGTCACTGTAGACAACCTTCAGATGGTGGGCCTGATACCGTGCAACCAAAATATCATGGTGAAGAGTACCATTAGGGAGAACAACACGACTGATCAGTCCAATGCGGGCACTGAGGTGGTGACTGACCAATTTTCTCCTGGGCCATCTCCGATTTCCCATAGACCTAGTGATCTTGTCATTAGGGAGCCTCAACCTGAGCCTCAGCGCAGATCTACTATTCCCGCTCAGTCCGGGAAAGGAAAGGCCATCCAAACTGAGAGAGACCTCAACTCATTTTCTGACAACGAGGATGACTTCATCGATCAGATTCTCAACTCAGGTCTAGTAGTCATAGGAATATGTTTAATGACTTGGTGATTTGAGACTAATAAAATTGTAGTAGTAATATACTTATCTACATTTTATTATATATATATATATATTTTGTTAACGAATCTTATGTTTTCCTCTTTTGCAGATCCAGAGATGTTCAGGCACTGCATCGTTCCTCCTGCTCCAAAGAGGAAGTCTGGCGAAGGAAGTGGCCTCACTCCCCCGAGGAAGGTCCTGAGGGCAGTGCCACCGAGCCAAGGGAGACAACCTGAGGGGTCAGTTACGATCCCGCAGTTGACCCCTTCTTCACTTCCTCCATCAGCGAGCCTAACTCCCCCTTGTCCGTCCGGCCCGAGCGAGGCACTCCGTACTGCTAGCACCAAACTTAGGGGGGCAGTTGATCAGACCCTCCATGATGCTTCAACGATTCAAGGCTTTGAATCTTTCCCTCGACTCAGTGTTGATGTTGTCTTAGAGAGAGGAATTGCTCAGTTGACAAATGTAAGTGCTCTACCACAAGATAGATTGTTACTCACGTTCTTGCTTTGTAGTAACTTTTTGTTTTTCATGCAGACGCTCATGACCATCTGTCATGCCCAGCAGGGATCAGTCGACTACAAGGAGTTGATCAAGGTCCTAAATGATCAACTCGTGGAGGCTCAAGCGAAAACGGACGCTCTTCAATCCAAGCTAGAACGGGCAAAGAAGATTGTAACTGAGCAAAAGGAGTCTCTCAAGGGGTTGGCTGATGGGAATGATCAGTTAACCCAAGCCAACAAGTCCTTGACCGATCGGCTAGACAGACTGACTCGTGAGAATGAGGGGTTAGCTCGCGAGAACGAGGGACTAATTAGCGAGAATGAAGAGCTGAAGCAGGAGAAGGAAGCTGATCTAACCCGCTACAAGGAGACTTGCTTCAACTGCTTTTATCAGGTGTGGAAGCTAAATAAACCCCTCAAGCTCGACTTTCTCACCGATGAGATTAAGGCAGAGGAGCTCGCCAGATGTGAGGCCAGGGCTGCTGAGGAAGCTACTAATCCTACCGGCCCTACACCTGCCTCCTCTACACTGTCATTTCGAGCGAGAGGAGCAGTTGATGCCGAGGAGGGGGTTGATCAGCCTACCAGAGCAGCCGACCAGTGATTCCTCATCCTACCAGAGAAGCTTCTGCATGACCAGTTGTAGTTTTACCAGTCTTTTATCATAGTTTGTTTTGTTTTTTATACTTTTTCTCGTTGATTGAGCTATTTGGCATTTGCACTTTACTTTTCTTTTTTAACTAGCTTGAAACATTTTAGTCTTTTTACACTTAAGACATTACAAGTTTATTGTGAATAGTAAAGTCTCTATATGCCCTCAACTTTCACATGAGTACTTAGTTTTCTAACTTAGAAATTCTAAACATTTCATAAGTCCATACTAAATATACTTCCTCACGCTCTTATTGCTCTAACATTTTATGAGCATAAGTTTATTATCACACGAATATCTGCTTCTAACTTGGAATTTTTTTTTAAATTCCAAGTTACTTAAGCTTTGTCAAACAAGTTAGCTTAATGGCCTTTTTAGACTTCCAAATTTACAAGTCAGCCTAAAAACAGATATCTTTGCCCGTGCTCTTATTGCCTGTGTTGAAGTGCACGCCAGTATTCCTTATGTGCACGCCAAAATACTATTGGAGTGCACGCCAATATGCCTTATGTGCACGCCAGTATACTCTATGTGCCCCCCAAGTGATTGAGGGTAGAAAAATCCTTGATCACTTGCTACTTGACCGAATTTGTCCGAGCAGTGACTACTCGTGAAACACATAGAATATACAAACATATTTCAGCAGTCAACCACTACAAAACATGCATCTAATTAAACGTTGGTCATTCATCTCATGGATACCGACCAGTTGAACACTGTCCGGTATATATGTATATTTATTTTTAGAAGACCTGTTTTGTTTAAATCGTAATGACAGTTGAACACTGCCAAGCAAGAATAATCAACACATATGCAAAATTTGTAGCAAGATTCGACCACGCTGCGCGTGATCTCTTTTATTACTCGTAATAATAAATGACAAAACGTGTCTAATAACGAGTTTCAAACAAAATAACATTGTTCAAAAATAACATGACTAGTTAGCAAATAGCCAGTTCACAAACAAAAAACTTAAATAACAAGTTAAGCACTTGATACAAAGCTACTACTCTGTAAGCAGTATTCATTGATAATATTTCCTCAAGTGCTCGCCATTCCAGTAATTCCTGATGAGCTCTCCATTTAACCGAGCAAGCTTGTAGGTGCCGGGTGGCAAGACTTGCTCAATTTGATATGGTCATTCCCAGTTTGGTCCTAGCACGCCAACTGCTGGATCTCTGACAAACACCTTTCTGAGGACCAAATCTCTGACCTGGAACTTTCGATCTCAGACTCTGGAATTGAAGTAGCGTGCCACTTTTTGCTAGTGAGCAGCAACTCTCAGGTTTGCCTCCTTTCTTCTCTCCTCGAGGAAGTCCAAAGATTCTGCTAGCAATTGATGATTCTCCTCCTGGTTGTACATGGTCCTTCTATGAGATGGTGGGTCTATCTCCACGGGTAACATGGCTTCATACCCATATGCCAAGGAAAATGGGGTATGTCCAGTTGATGTCCGGGCGGTAGTCCTATATGACCAAAGGACTTCCAGCAATTCTTCCGCCCAAGCACCCTTAGCTCGCTCCAGGCACTTTTTCAGAGTGTCCTTCAGTGTTTTGTTTACAGCTTCAACCTGCCCATTGGCTTGTGGATGGGCTACCGAGGAGAAACTTTTTGTGATGCCATGCCGAGTGCAAAAATCGGTAAATATGTCGCTGTCAAATTGGGTGCCGTTGTCAGACACTATCTTCTTAGGCAGACCATAGCGACATATTATGTTCTTAACTACAAAGTCTAACACTTTCTTTGATGTGATCGTGGCTAGTGGTTCGGCCTCAGTCCACTTAGTAAAATAATCTACTACAACCACTACAAACTGCACTCCTCCTTTCCCTTTGGGCAATTTCCCGATCAGATCAATCCCCCATACTGCAAAAGGCCATGGACTCTGCATTTGCTTCAAGACATTCGGAGGCGCCCTGGGCACTTTAGAAAATCTCTGGCATTTGTCACACCTCTCACATACTCCATAGAATCCTCACTCATTGTAGGCCAGAAAAATCCTTGTCGCAAAATCTTTTTAGATAGACTCTGCCCCCCAGCATGATCTCCACAGAACCCTTCGTGCACTTCAGCCAGTAATGTTTTGGACTGGTCGGGCGTTATACACCTGAGTAAAGGTAGGGAGTACCCTCTTCTATATAACACTCCATCCATCATGATGTACCTAGCAGCTTGCCTCATAATCTTCCTTGCTTCATTACGATCATCTGGGAGGGTTCCTTGCTCAAGGTATGCAATGATGGGAGTCATCCAAGTGTTAGCTATTGTGATAGGCAAAGCTTCCTGTTCATCAATGCTCGGCTCTGCCAAGTATTCCACCGGTACTATATTTAGAGTTTTGGCATCTTTTGCACTAGCTAGCTTTGCTAGAGCATCTGCATTAGAGTTCTGCTCTCATGGTACTAACTTGATGGTATACTCCTCAAATTGTGCTAGCAGATCCTTGGTCTTATTTAAGTATGCCATCATGCGTAGGCCCCTTGCTTGATATTCCCCCAAGACTTGGTAAACCACCAATTGAGAATCGTTGTTTACTTCCACCGACAGGGCACGCGCATCTCTAGCCAGTCGCAAGCCTACTAGGAGGGCTTCATACTCCGCCTCATTATTAGAAGCATTGAATCTGAATCTTAGTGCACAATGAATTCGGTGCTTCTCTGGTGTGACCAATATAATTCCAGCTCCTGAATGATGCTCATTCGACGACCCATCAACGAAAAGTTGCCAAGTAGGAAGTTCATCTTTCTGCCCAGTGACACGCTTTTGCTGGTCGGGAACATCAGCGATCCCGGTACATTCAGCGATGAAATCTGCCAAAGCTTGACCCTTAATAGCATATCTCGGCTGGTACTTGATTTCGAATTAGCCCAACTCAACTGCCCATTTAAGTAGCCGACCAGACGACTCCGGCTTCTGCAAGACTTGGCGTAGAGGCTGGTCAGTAAGGACCTTAATGGGGTGTGCTTGGAAGTATGGCCGCAATTTTCGTGATGCAAGTACCAAGCAATAAGCCAACTTCTCGATCACGGGATACCGGGACTCTGCTCATATCAGTCGCTTGCTAACATAGTACACTGGGTGCTGCACTCTATCCTCTTCTCGTACTAAGGCAGCACTAATAGCATGCTTCGTGACTGCTAGGTACAAAAAGAGGTCTTCTCCATCAACTGGCTTAGAAAGAACAGGAGGTTGGACCAAATGCTCCTTTATGGTCTGGAAAGCTTGCTCACATTCTACCGTCCACTCAAACTTCTTGCCCCCTCTAAGCAGGTTAAAAAACAGGACACACTTGTCCATTGATTTAGAAACAAACCTGCTTAGAGCTGCAATTCGCCCAGTCAAGCTTTGTACATCCTTTATTCTAGCTGGAGACTTCATTTCTATGAGAGCCTTTATCTTTTTTGGGTTTGCCTCTATTCCTCGGGAGTTCACAATAAACCCAAGAAATTTTCCAGAACCCACTCCAAATGAGCACTTGAGGGGGTTTAACTTCATGTTGTACCTTCTCAGTATTGCAAAGCACTCCTCCAAGTCTCGCACATGCCCTTCAGCTTCCTTTGATTTCACTAGCATATCATCTACGTATACCTCCATGCTTTTGCCGATTAAGTCACGGAACATACCATTGACCAAACGTTGGTAAGTAGCTCCTGCATTCTTCAGTCCAAAGGGCATGACCCTATAGCAGTATAGCCCTATATCTGTTCGGAAGCTTGTATGCTCTTCATCAGGAGGATGCATGCTGATCTGGTTGTACCCCGAATATGCATCCATGAAGGACAATGTTTCATGACCAGAGGTTGCATCTACCAACTGGTCTATTCTCGGTAAAGGAAAGCAATCCTTTGGGCATGCTTTGTTCAGATCAGTAAAATCTACACAAGTCCTCCATTTTCCATTGGGTTTGGGCACCAACACTGGGTTTGACACCCAGGCAGGGTAATATGCTTCCCTTATAAACCCATTCTCCTTTAGCCGCTCTACCTCCTCCTTAAGAGCTTTTGCTCGATCTTTGTCAAGCAATCTCCTCTTCTGCTGCACTTCTGGATAGCTTTCATCCACGTTGAGCACGTGGCTGATCACAGTTGGTGAGATACCCACCATATCCTTGTGAGACCAGGCGAAGACATCTTGATTCCTTCGCAAGAATTCTATCAGCTGTGCTCTCACCTCTACTTTCAACTTTTTTCCAATTTTGACCCCTCTCGTCGGGTCATTCTCATCTATAAGGACCTCCTCTAACTCCTCGGACAGTCCCACATCACTTTCATAATCCCCAAAGCGAGGATCAAAGTCCCTTCCCTTGCTTTGGGCAACGCCCTATTTGGTGACTTCATCACCGGATGGAGTTTTCTGCTTTTTTAAACCAAGAGTGCTCTCTTGGCCAAACTCCTCTAACATCTCTTCCTGATCGGTTACAACTGCAAAACTTCGGTCGACATCCATCTCGTCTACCTCCTCTCTCTCAACACATACAATCATGTTGCTCTCCTTGGCCCCCTTCCTTGCCTTAGCTACCGAGGCATTATAGCACTCCCTAGCCTCCCTCTGGTCTGCTTGGACACAGCCTATACCAACACTGGTCGGGAACTTCATGGAAAGGTGCCAGATTGAAACTACCGCATGTAAGTTTGTGAGCAGTGGTCGACCAATAACCACATTGTAGGCGGACGGGCAATCAACAATCAAAAACTCGGTCATTACTGTTTCATGTTTGGGAGCCTCCCCCGTCGTGACTGGCAACTTGATTATTCCAGCTGGTGACAATCCTTCTCCAGTAAACCCATAAATGACTTGAGAGCACGACTTCAAGTCATTGATAGATAGCTTCATCCTCTCGAAGGATAACTTATAAATAATGTTCACAGAGCTTCCTGTATCGACCAGACATCTTTTCACTTTCATATTGGAAATTTGGACTGTCACAACAAGAGGGTCATTGTGAGGATACCTCACGTGTCGAGCATCTTCTTTAGTGAAAGTGAGGGACTCACTTTCGTATCTTGGGTTCTTTGGTGGTCGCTCCTCCACTGTCATAATTTCGGAGGTGGATGCTGCATCCAACTCATGACGAAGGGTGCGAGCATACCTCTCCCTCGCCTTATTGCTATCTCCAGCAAGATGTGGTCCTCCACATATGGTATCTAGTGTGAAGTCCACAGGTTCAGGTTGCAAAGGTGGGGATCGTTGCCGCTTGAACCCATGATTGTTGTTACTCCCCTCTCCTTGGGTCTTCTCTGCTCGATACTTTTTTAGCTTCCCCGACCGGAGGAGAAATTCTATCTCATCTTTGAGATGATTACACTCATTCGTGTCGTGACCATAGTCTCCATGGAAGCGACAGAACTTGTTCATATCTCTCTTACTCATCTCTTTCTTAATAGGTGGGGGTTTTGTAGAGTCCAAGAACTTTACTTAGCTAAGATAGATAATAGTATTATAGTATGTTTAGTATTATCTTTGTAACTGTGGATTTTTGGTTCAGACCGGGAATTATTTGGACACTCATAGTAGTACTTATAGATTTTCTAAGTTTAATCTATAGTTTAAGAATATTAAGTTAACCTAAGGTTTGATTAATGTGACTAATATTAAGGATTATATTTATCATACTATAAGGTTTAGATATCAACCAATAGGATTTTAAGCACATGTTATGAATGGTGATTAAGGATTAAGTATTTTTTAGGATTAAATTTAATAAGGAGTAAAGTTTGAATGTTATAGGGTCAGTCAGCAGCTTTGAATACGTTGAGGGCTTAGTCAAGGCTGTTTACCCCATTCAAACTTAGCTAAAATTGTGTAATTTCATGTTTAAATATTCAGCGTATGCCGATATATCGCAGCTATAGGGGGCGATATATCGCAGCACGTAGATACGGAAAACACGAATCGATGCACGGTCGCCTCGGGAACAATGGTCCATGCGATATATCGCCTATAGGGGGCGATATATCGCCTCCACCAGCATGTTTTCAAACACTTTTGAATTCTTTTCCTTTCAGCCATTCAAACTTCTTCAAAAGTCCAGCATCTTTTGAACGAGTCTTCAGCCTCTGCTGAACGATTATTCAAATGATTTTCACCTAAAAAGCCATTATTTTTATTCAAGTAAAATCAAGATACTTTCATTCCCAAACTCTATAAATAGGACCTAGTACCCAGCCATTATTCACCTTTTGCTCTAAGTTCAGAAGCTGCTAGTGTTAAGTGAGTGTGAGAGTGTAAACACCTGGTTTGGGAAAATCATAAGCTTAAACATCATAAGCTTATCAAACACTTTGGGAAGTGAGGTTCTATAGTATTTCGGTTGAGGAGTAGATTGGTCTTTCAAGTCTTTGAGGTAACCGAAACTCTAGTTCATTTCTGTATTATGTTATTTTCTTTCTCATAGTCTTCTACTCAATCTCTAACCTTAATCTTCATTTTGGTTAGGGAATCTAAGTTCTTGAGCACATAAGTTTCGGTAAGCATGTTTCTCAAATGGTTTAGTCTTCCCGTTTCCTTTTCATCTCTTTCCTTCTTTCAACTCACTCTTGTTCATTATGGTTTTAGGAGTGTTCCAAAAGTCCCAACTCAGTCCATTATATCCCGGTAACTTTGGTAAGGAAAATAGGCTAGAATCTATATGTTTATGTTTATGTTATCTTATGTGTTATGTTATGATATGTTATGAATGTGTATGTTTGTAGGCTTGGGCTTATGCCCTATTTGACTAACAAGACCCCAAAAAGATTGTGGGCATATGCCTATTTAGCTGGTAGGACCCCACTAATCTCATGGGCATAAGCTTGTTTAGTCTATGGGACCCCAAGTAATAATGGCCATTATAATAAGTGTATTATGTGTTATGTTATGTCTTTATGTTTCTTATGAAATTATGTTTATGACTATGTGTTAGATTTTCCTTGCTGGGCATTAGGCTCATTCCTTTTTGTTTTATGTGCAGGAAAATAAGCTTTAGAGGCGGTAAGATTCGTGACGCTTAGAGGATGTGTATCGATGGTGAATGGAGTCAAGGGGCCGAGCGTTATTCGATTCGAGGATGTAGTCTTGTTTATGTTTTTTTATGGTTTTAAATGTATTTTCCGCATTTTCTATGTAACTCTTTTTACTTTAAGTTATTTTTTTGTTTTAAAGACAATGGGTACCCATATCCTACTTATTTTTATGAAAGTAACCTTTGTTTCTACAAGTTTATAATAAATTATGGTATTTTCGCAAAATGTATGTTTTAGTAAGAATTTGTATGTATAGTTCGATAATGGTCCAAGAGTCTAGATTAGTGGGTCGTTACAGGTTTCCAATAAGGGACCTCTTGATGACTGGCCAAATAGATCTCCGCTCGGCTCGCCGAAAGAGTGGTGTAGTTGGTGAATCGAGGTTCATACTTAGTTGGCTTGTCATTTGATCCCGACTTTGCCTTCTTCTCATAGTGGCGGTCAGACCCGTTATTCCCACGTTTCTTACCACCATTATGATCGTTTTCACCATTTTTGGGAGGATCAGTCGGTCCGCTCGGATTGTTCAGTCCATTCTCTCCCTTCTCAATTGCATCATCCAACTTCATGTATTTGTCCGCCCGGTCTAAAAACTGTTGTAATGTTGAAATTGGATGGTGATGGATGCTGTCCCACAAAGGACTTCGGTAGATAATGCCGGAAGAAATTGCCACCATCTTCCCCTCATCTCCAACCGCAGTAGCTCGATTAGCTTCTCTCATGAACCTTTGTATGTAGTTCTTGAGAGACTCATCCTTTGCCTGTTTGATATCTACCAAGTGATTGGCATAAACAGGAGGGGTCCGAGCAGCACTAAACTGCCTGCAAAACTCTTTTCTAAAACTTTCCCAAGAAGTGATGGAGTCAGGCTTAAATTTCCAATACCACTCCTGGGCAGTGTCAGACAATGTGGTGGGGAAGACTCTGCAGCGATAGTCATCACTCACCCCGAGCAGCTCCATCTAATCTTCGAACTTCCCAACATGCCTTACCAGGTCTGCCTTTTCTGTATAAACTGGCAGTACCGATGCTTTGTATTTTGCTGGTGGTTGAGCTGCTCTAATTCGAGCACAAAAAGGGCTGCCACTCATGTGGTCTACTGGATCAATCGCAACTGGTCGTTTTGACAGACTCTGAACAGCTGCTGTCAAAGCATCAAGCTGGGCTTGGATGCCTGGGGCCACTGCTAGGGACTCATTTTCGGGACCGCCTGGTCGAGTGTTCCTATCCGGCAAACCATCATCGAGTATTTCTACTCGACTGGTAGGACGGATTGGCTCTTGCCCTTCGACCGGGACGGTCCTTCTTCTATCAACAATGACGTCCCTCAGATCCTTCTGAGTAGTGTGCTTTCCCAACCGATCGAACACCGTACTCCGAGTCTTCTCGGAAGGTTTGCTGGGTGGAACATGCTCCTTGCCACTGCGCTGGTTGGGATGCAGTGGTGGCCTTCCTGTCTGAGCTGGGTGATCTTCTCCTCCTCGATGGTTATTATTATTCTTCTCCTTTGAATGGTCAGTGTGATGACTGTCAGCTTCATCACGCCCATGCCCATCTTTGAAGTGGGAAGTCTCATTGCCACGAGGAGCTCTATTGTGCTCATGCTCAGGAGGTGTTTTCTTGTTGCCTGACTTGTGACTTCCTGATCTGGAAGTCTCTGATCGGTGGCTCCTTAAGGGGGTTTTGGAGTTCCCCCTTTGAGTTGAGGCAGTGCGCGATCGAACTCCATCTTCCTCACGACCAGGTGGGTTACTACCACCTCTGCTTGGTCTATCAGTTTTCTTACGACCAGCTTCTGTGGTCCTTGCTCCTGGGGTGGCTGCCACTCCAGGTGCAGCCTGGGCATTGGCCCGGGTCAGCTGCATAGCTGCCTCCAGAGCGAGTGCAGCTTCGCGATGTCGCCTGTCGGCCTCCTCCTGCTGTCGACGGATCTCCTCACTCCTGGCGTCCATTTCCCGTCTTTGCTGCTCGAATCTGGCATTCTGCCTAGCCATTTCCTTAGCGAACGCCTCCTGTCTGGCATTGAACTGTGCCATCTCCTCCTGGAAGGCGCTCATGGCTTCTTGGAGCTCTTCAACCTCTGGGGTTACATCTTCGAGCACGAGTCTAGGCTCAGACTCACGGTCTTAAAGGCTAGGACCTTCTGATCTAGTAGGCTCTTTAGAGGAGCCCGTCTTCTTGGAGGTTGCATTGGTGTTCTTAGGCGCCATATTACTCCAGGGACTGTCTGTTTTTCTCTCCAGGCTCTCAATGAAAGCACCAAAATGTTGACCGCGTTTTTGGCCAACGACGTGAGAACGTCAAAAACGATAAAGCCTTCAAGAGAAATTAAACGACACAGACAGTTTTTAACAGAAAGTAAATGACACACACAATTTTTATAGTGGTTCAACCCCAATATGTTGGTAATAGCCTAATCCACTTAGAGATATGATTATTTATCTACACTCAAGATCAGATGAACCTGTGTCAACTGAGTTTCTTCAGTGTAAATCCTCATAATACAAAAGAGTTCTCTCAAGAAAAAGCACTCTCTCTCTAGAAAATTCAGATCAAAACTCCAAAATTCCAAAAGTCATTTCCTAATCCAATAAGCCATATATTTATAGGCTTAGGATCATACATCTGCTCTTCCCTCACAATCGGGATATTTCATTATATTTAAATTACAAAAATATTCAAAATGTATCAGAACACCCAATTTGTGGGAAGAATGAGAGATTCCCGCGCATGCCAAGACCGATTCTTGTTGAAGCCATTTCTGGGAATCTTGACGTAGTCTGTTCTACCTGGTTGATGAATATCACCTTCTGGTCGGCCATACCTCTACCGGATAGTCACGCACTTGGCTGGTAGGACACGCACTCCTCTGGTCTAACATGGCACTCTGGTCTAACATGGCACACTGGTCTAGCATGACATATCTCTAGTCTAACATGGCTCACTAGTCTAGCATGACATATCTCTGGTCTAACATGGCACACTGGTTTAGCATGACATTTCTGGTCTAACATGGCATACTGAGCTACTCCTAAGCCAAGTCACCCATCCATTCCTTGCCACTTGTCATTCCTATTGCCACATCATCATTTTCAAATTTTGGGGATAACAAGTACAGATTACTACTCTCAGACTGGTGGTAAATCAGAGAGAGAGGGTTATCAAATTATTATTGGAAGAATATCTTATAAAGTGAATGAGTTAGTATATATCTGAATCCTGAGGTGGTTCACGAGACTATTGAGATTATTAAAGAGTGGAACTTGGATGCTCACTTCTCAGAATAAATGGAAAATTTTTACTGAATTGAAAAGTAGGAACATAGAATTCCAGGTAGAAGAATGTATCTTCTTTAAAGTATCACCATGGAAAGGGGTGAGGAGTTAGGGTAAGCTAAGCCCTAGATTATCTCGGCGGTTGAATCCTGGATAGGTCTGGTTAGGTTGACTCTGAATCAGCCTTACCTTTGGCACTGTCAATTGTATACAGTGTGTTATGTACTTCCATGCAGTGGACATGGGTTAAAGGAACTCATAAGTTGAGTAATAAGAATCTAAAGGTTAAGGTTAAGTATTCCGGTAAGGAATAGCCAGTTCAGACTGTAACAGAAGTAATAAGGTTCTGTTGAACATAGAGTACCTGGGGTTAAAGTAATGCTATAGAGACAGTGAGGTCGAGGAAGCGATCTGGGAAATTGGAGTCAATTGTGCAGGATTCTTATTCTGAGCTATTTGAGTAAATTTCGAGGACGAAATTTCTGTAAAATAAATTAAGTTTTAATTAATATTTTCATAGAATTAATGTGATATATTCTTACATTGGAAATATTTGATTTGATTTTAATTTATTTTATTTTGTAGAAAATAAAGTGTATTTTGGCACTTGGAAACAAAGAAAAAAAGAAAACAAGAAAGGAAAAGGTAGAACTGAAAATATAGTGGAATTGTGGCATTTTTTAAGTAATTTGCCCAGGTCAATTTCAGCCCAAACAGCCCAAGCCCAGCAGAATCTCTCTTTTTCTCTTTGCCCAGCCGCCACTTGGCGAGTCCCCAGTGCGCCACCTATCCACGGATACAGTCCCTTGACCCGCGAGCGACCCGCGTGACCCGCATGGAGCCCCAACCCGATCCGCCTGCTTGACCCGCGAACCAAGCCTTTCTTCCCCAGCCAGTGCCTATGTGGCGCGCTCCCATTGGCTGGGATTGGTCAATGGACCCTCTGCCACAGCCACCCTTCAGCCCATGTTTTGTGCACTTTGGGCCTTGCAAAATTGTCATTTTGAGCTTTAAAGCTCATCTTTTTTGGTGCTTTTGAAAAATGACATTTTGACCATATACCAAAATAACTAGGTTAATATTTATAATAAGATTTGATTTTTCAAAATCATATTTTATTATTAATATTTCAGATTTATTTTGTAAACCCCAAATTGTTATTTAATTTCTTTTTAGTCATTTTATCAATCTATAAATAGGGACACTTTCTTCACATTTTCTATGTAATTTTTAGGTAGCAAAACTCTACCAAATTTTAGTCTCATTTCTCATATTTTCTCTCTAGAATTTCATGAGAATGTCTAGCATAATAGGCTAACCTTCTTAGGAAGGTTAGGATGATCCTATATGCACTATGACTTTGTTTGGTATTTTTGATTCACCATGTGCTTAAAGTTTATATATTTTAGTGATTTATTTTCTTTCTCCTCTACTTCTTCATCTTATTATCTATATTTATATTTACTAATAGTATATAGATTTTGTCATGCACTTTCTATGTATTATCAAATTAGTGAAAATAATATAGAGAATATCTTTATCATTTTCTCCATCTCACTCATATATATGTACTTTTGCTAAAATCTATATAGAATTAGTCATGCTCTTTCTATGTATTTTATAAATGGTAAAAGTAATATTTGTGTTAGGTTTTATGTCCAATCTTTTATTGCATTATTGTCAATGGTATAATGTCATTTTTAGATTTCTCATAAGATTTATCTCATCCTTCCATGGTAAAGAACAATAATCACTTGAATACATTTTTGTAAAATATATTTGTGCATCAATGTTAAATCTTCAAAATGAATAGTTGGGATGTGAACTATCCATTTGTGTAATTTTTCTGAATCAAAGATCCAAATAAATAAGTATGCATATTGGTGACTCTTGATCATTCCTACTTGTTACCTATTGTTACATCACACTTTAATCTATCATTATTTCTAATCTTTAAATCTAAAAAACAACAAAAATATCACTTGTTCTATTTTCCTCATATTATTTATTTCTTAAACTTTATTTATTGATTAACTTTATTTCTTTGCCTCCTTGTGGAATCGACCACCCGATCTATACTACGACTACCGCTAAGTGGAAGTCATGTTTGAGCGTTAAACAAGGGCATATTTGTATATTTGGGTGCATATTGTAATTTGTGAATGAGATTTCATTATTATGGAGATATATTCGAGCTATTCGGCATGAGACGATCTTATATTATGAGTTAGGGGTTTCGTCATAACGGGGTCAATTATTGGGTAATAAGAATGTTTATTTGATGATAAGTTGGGAGTATTTGAGGTCAGGAGGAAATTCTGGAAGTTTTGACTATAATGTCCTCGGGGGTGTTTTCGGGACCCTGAGCACTAGGTTTTATTTGAGGTTACTTAAGCTTGAAGTAGCTTGTCAGATAGAACGTATGTTAGAAAACATTTCCTCTCTCTTTCGTTAGCTCATTTTACCGTTCGAAGCATTTTTTTAAGAAATCTCGAGTTTTAGGAGTCGAAATCAAGCAACGATCGAGGCATAGCGATCCTAGGAAAGATTAGAAGCTTCTTAACCGAAGGATTTGAAGAGAAACAACCCAATCGAAGGTAATCTTAGTTTAAGTTTTGAGTTTTTAGAGTTTCTAAGCTTAGAATTGGATTTTGTGAATTGTTGAGTTTTTGGTTCGTTCGAGCCTTGGGATTTGATGGTTTTGGATCATTGGGAAGATTGGGAACTTTGATTTGATGATTTGGTAATGTTTAGGCATGATTTTGGAGGCTTTGGGATGTTGAAAATCGTGTTTGGGGATGGCTCTAGGTTGGGGGCCGCGACCCTGTTCTTGGGCGCCGCGGCCTTAGCTCGAAGAAGCAGGTGGAGCAGTTTTGTGCTTGCTGGGCGCCGCGACCCTTGGTGTTGGGCGCCGCGGCCCTTGCTTCTGGAGTGGCTGGGGGCCGCGACCCAAGGTGCTAGGGTCGCAGCCCTTGAGCAAGGTTGAGCCCGTTTGTGCGTTTTGGCCCCGGGAACATGGTTTTAGGCCTCGGGATCGTTCCTACTACCCGGATTAGTGGGGATTGATGTCCCGGAGGCTAGATCTTGGTTTGGGAACCCTTGATTATCATTTTATTGATGGTGTCCTGTATTTGGTTATGACTAGGTGACCGCTAAAGGACTAAAAGTTGATTGTTCTCAAGGGTCGTTCTTCTATTCATTCTAGCTCGAATCTGAGGTAAGAAAACTGCACCCTGTGTATGTATGACATTGATAACTCTATGATATAGAGTTATTTATTTGACTTTTACACTTAATTATGCATAAAAAGAGTGATGATTTTGGTGTTTGTTTGTTGATTTTAAGTTGTTATCTATCTATATAATTAGTTGATCTAATATTGGAGTCTTGCAATGTTTTGGGTTTAAATTGAAATTAAATAACTAATTTTGTTCTAGTTTTATGTGAAAAAAGGGAATCAAGCTATCTATGGAAGGATTGAAGAAGAAAAATTGGAAGTTTGGTTTGGAAGCAAAAGCTGAAACTTTCCAGATTGCTAAAATTCATGCTGCAGCATGCTGGAGCTCACTTGCTGACGTGGAGAATTAAAGGCAGCTGTGTCATTTCCTTTTAATTCGTGGCAGGTGGCATGGGTCCATAAATGGCGCCAGCTAGAGTTATTTTGGGCAGAAAAGTGATCCAATTTAGTGGGCCTAAGTGGAGGAAAATAAGGTGGGCTTTCTAATTGGAGGCATCATTCTTTGTACCCTAATTTGGATTGGAGGAGAGTACCAGCCGTATCTGGTAGTGTGGCAGCCATTGAAGGACTATCATCAAAAGAAAAAGTACAGAAAAACAGAGAGAAAAAATAGAGAAGTACAATTGTTGAAGGGGAACGAGAAGGACAAGGAGGATTCACACACCAACTATATCGGATTTGTCCCATTTACTCTTCTTCTTTTATTTTTGTATTTCCTAATTTAGAATAGCTATTTTAGAACTCATGGATATCAATTTTCCATTTCAGATTTTGGATACTAATTTAGCTATGAGCTAAGCTTTTTGAGACTTGAATGGTTAAAGAACCCTATGTCATGGTTATTAAAGTTTAAATGCATATTTACGTAAATTCACCATTGTTCATTCAAGTGTTGTTCATGATTATTGTTTGTTGTTGTTTGGCCAACAATGGCAGATTATTAAGCTAGATTTAATTCTGGAAAGGTTGAATGTAGTAGTTTGTACTTGAATGATGCAAGAGCATAACCATTGTTAGGTTGTTCTTAGTGAGTAGAATAGGAATATTTTACTTACCTTGCATAAATTTTGAGAATTAGTGCTGTTATTTGTGTTCTTAAGTCTGATTTGATATAGGAATATATTTAATTGGATGGTAGAACTATATTCACGAGTTTTGGAAAAATCTGGTGAGCATATTGGGAATTCTAGTTAACTCTGGTGCGATTTGCTAAATTCAATGCTCTAGCATTCTGGGCAGTTTTTGACATAGGGGGATTTAGCTATTCAAGTCCAGTTTTTACATTGATAATTCTTCTTGCTGTTATTTCTCTAGAACTTGTGGTTAATTTTAAGCATATTGTAATTTCTTTCCTTCTATTTTAGTTTCAACAACCACTCAATTCAGTTTCTTAAATTTCTAAGTTGTAATTAATTGGTGTTTACATTGAACTTTTTAATACCAATCCCTATGGAGACGATTCACTTATCATTATATTACTTGTGTTGGACTGTGTACACTTGCACATATAATTTTCACAATAGACATGCATGGTTATTATTGATGCATGTTGGATTATTAAATGTGGCATGCATGATTATTGTTGAGGCATGTCAAGTGGTTAATATGATGCATGTGATGCACGAGAAACATGTGATTAGGGCATGCTATGATTATTGAATATGAGAATGTTCAGAGCTTGAGCCTCTGTGCTTATGCATGGTCCTAATTATGCTAGTAATTGTTGAGTAAGCATGTTGAATGCCTTGTGTTCGAATATTGGATATATGTGATATATGTTTGGTGGCATTGCTTACTTGTATATGGCACTGACTAGTCAGGGATACTGACCTAAGAATCAGAACCGGCATAAGCGTCCTGAACGCAGGGCCGAGCGAAGATTAGATCTAATCGATATCAGCGTTGAATGGCTCTAAGGCATTAACGCTGGACCGACCCTAAGGTCGATGAACTTATAAGCGCTTGGCTAGTCTTAGACTAGTTACTCAGAGCCAGGGCCTAAGGCCCAGGTGACCGTTTGTCCCATGGCTAGGGAACGATGTTCCAGGGTTATGACTCTATGGTCATGAGGAAGGTTATGCTGGTGACTAGTCATCATGCACCTATCCTATCTAAGCTAGTGAAAGGATCACTTATCTACTCGACAAGTTTATGCTGGTGACTATTTCACCAGATACCTATCTTGTATAAGCTAGTGAAATGATCACTTATCTATAAGCTCTGGTGACCCTAACGTCACATGGCTATTGGGAACGGAACCCACCTTAGTGACTGTACCACTGTCACTCTTCTATATTGGGCTAAAAGCCCTGGATGACTATTATGTTCATTGGTTATTGTGTTATACTCAACATTACGTGAACTCATTTGCTTGCTTGAATAGGGTTATATCTGCTAGGCGTGTGCCTTATGATCTGATGACATGTTATAATTGTTCGTGAGTATATTAAGTTTTCTTGCTGGGCTTTGGCTCACGGGTGCTATAAGGTGCAGGTAAAGGCAAAAGAAAGCTAGACCATCCTTGAGTTGAAGAGCTTAGGTGATGATGTGTACATATGCAGCTGCTTGTCCACCACGGCCGAGGTTTGAAGAGGAACTAGAGTTAAACCCTTTTTTGCCGCTTAGATCGGCCTGTTGTAAATATTTTCTTGTAGTAGACTCTGAAATTATAGTTTCGGGATCCCAATGTAAATAATAAACGTTCTAATGAAACGTTACATCTTAACCAAAATTTTTAATCCCTAAACCGCTAATCATACTTAGTTACATGATTTTGGCTAAATGACTCGATTAGCGAGTTTAGCACTGTTTACAAGGCACACCGTAACGGTCCCTGGAGTTTAGGGCGTTACACTAGTGTTTGCCCTGGGCCTTGGCTGGGCCCCTTGTTCGGCCCTTTTAGCGGCCGTGCTTCTATGGGGACGCCCTCTGGGCCTCCGGGGTGGCGCTTGGACCTCGACGGCCTGCCTAGCCAATTCTTCATTATGCCATGTGGTTCGACCAATTGTTGGCGCAGTTGGAGATTCTCCTGTTCCAAAATGGATATGTACCTCTCATGATTAATTTAGTTTTTTATTTTCAAAACTACACATAATTAAAGTAGCTTAATTACTTAATGATAAACTAAATAAAAATAATCTAAAAATTATAAAATTAATTAAACCTAATCTAAAAATATTAAAATTAATATTTATTCAAAACTAAAAGAGCTAATTAAAATTATCTAAATTAAACTAAAATTACTTAAGAACAAAACTAAATTAATTTACAAAAAAGCTAAATAGTTATATTGTCATAGATGGACAACTTTAATGTCTCTTAAATGTAATCCAAAACTTAATTTGAGGGTTTTATGGGGTAAGGCCAAAATATACCTAACTCATATTACATAATTATATATAGTTAAATTAACGAGTAATAAAATGAGTATGCTATGAGAAGTGTTTGGATTGGACAATTTGTCTAGTCCAAGGACACGTAGAATTACTCGATAAACTATTCTGGACTTCTAAAATAATAATATCCCACCTGCGTGAGATTATTATTGTTTATGTATTTTTAATTTATATTTATAAATATGTTTTTAATTTAAAAAGAATTTAAATAATATAATTTAAAAAATTAACCGAATTTAGCAAAATGTACAATTTTGAATTAATTTACAATACTTAAGGTATGAAAATGGTATTAAATAAAAGATAAATACCAATTTGACCCGAGATCAATCTCTGTATTTTATTAAATGACAATTTGGATTTTGTGTTTTATAAAATAGATCAATATAATATTATAGACTCAATTTTGGTTAAAATATTTCAAATATAATATTTTTTTCTCAGTTCTTCAATCATCTCTTAAGCTATTGTAAACATACCCCATCTCCAATAACTCAAGGATTGATATTATAATTGAAAATATTTTAATAAAAATATAATTTAGAGTATTATTATGATCCATTTTATAAAACATAGAGTCCGAATTGCTATTTAACAAAACATAAAAACCGATCGCATATTCAGAAAAAATATAGAGGCCAAAATAATATTTTTCCTTAAATAAATAATAAGAATACTAATTTGGTTCCAAGTTTACAAATAGCATGATACTAAAATATGATATATTCCTTTTAAAATATTAAGAATTGTTATCCAATGAATTAGCATTTGTGACGTGGCGAATAATCTCTTGACACGTGGCTGACACCTGGAGCGTCTGCTAGAGTATCGACCAGGAGACACACCAGAAGCAGGACAGACCTGTCTTTACCACGACCAGACTGGTCGGTGGTTCCGCTGGCAAAACAACATTTATGGAAAGATCTTATGTATCCCGAATTTATTTCATGCAATCTTCTGAATATCCCATGATTCAGGGGATAATATCTGTAACAATATTGGGCAACCCTCCATGAGCCTATAAAAAGCAAGAGATGGCTCATGGGAAGGGACTTTTGGGCCTAGAAATCATAGAGATTATAGAAATTATCTGAGTAAAACTTGTATTGTTTATGAGGAGTGTTGAAACATATTGAACCCAAGTTCTTTGATCACACTTTTGGTCCCATATCAATATCATTCTAAGTGGACGTAGGTCATTACCAGATCCTGGGGCCGAACCACTATAAAATACTGTGTTTTCTTTACTTTTGTCATTACGTTATTATCTATACATATTCGTCTATATCATTCATATTTTGACTCCGTGTCAGTTGGCTAAATCGTGGGTCAACAAGAATATTATTTAAATATTTATTTTATTAATTTTACTATATTAAATTAAATTAAATGAGTAATTCAATTTTAGTTCCCCCAATATAGTCCAATCCAATCTAATTTTGATCTCAGTCCAACCATGTTGGCCAAGTAATCTAAATGAATTAACACACTTATCAAATATAAGACACGATTCTCTTAAATCTCTTCCATCTTATATAAACATATTTTTTATTATTATATTTATCCTAATCTTATTTTTTTGTTCTTTCATTTATTTCTGATATATGTAATAATTAATACAATAATAATCTAGCATGTCTCATTCATGGACATGATAATTATCAATACTCCCTTTCGATGTTCAGAAGATAAATATTATCTCTTAAGAATCTAAAGATCTTTGTAATTATAATATTTACATACTTACTTTTATATTTGGATTCAAAATTTATTATCTTAGCTTTTATAGAAAAAAAAAAAGATGGAATTTATGAGCTTAAGATATTTAAGGGTATGATTGGTTTAGAATCCAAATACAATTTTATGAATCTGAAATTAAAAAATTAGTGGGACCCATATAAAAACTTGTTTGGTTGAATGATTTCAAATACTGTTTTCAAGTTTAAATTCTAAAACTAAGCTAAAATCAAAAAACGCAAATTTCACATTTTCATTTATTCCAATCCAAAAACCTGTCTATTGTGTTCTGTTGCTTTTCTTGTGTTCTGCCTTCTCTTCTTCTTCGTCAATGGTGGCTCTCAGTTGCAGAATGATTGCAGCACCAAATGTGGGGAGAGAAATGTTTTTCAATTCCTCACTCTTACTCCTTATTTGTCCTAATCCTCAATGGGTACCTTTTATATTTATTTTTAGGTACTTCTTTGAGTAACTGCAACATATACATGTAATTTTATTGGGCTTTATTTCAGATAAAGATGTGATATTTACAATGTTAAAAAGTGTGTAGATTTACAAGGGTACCGAAAAATAGAAAGAGCTTGGGATTGTGTAAAGCAAGAGGGTTGGAGTCTATTGTTGTTTTCTAACTGGAAAATGCAAATTTACTTATGGTTGAGTTTTAAATTTTTTTTCTGTTTTGAGTTTATGATTTAATTTATATACAAATTTTTATGGGCATATTTGTATAATCAATAAAGTTGTTTGTGATCTTCTGTTGTGATAAGGTGTACCTTATAAAGTGTGGAAGATTTTTTGTTTGACATAATTTGTATGCATACAAAGTGTTTGATATAATTACTCAATGAATTTTAAAGTGTTATTAATTTAGGAAACAAGTTCATTTGAAAAATATAATTTAAGTATGGTATAATACATCTTTTTTTATAATGAGATAAATGCTGATAACTATTGAAGTTCTTTGAACCTATAAAATTAATCTTGAAATGAATGTTAAGAAGAGCTAATGCAAGCTGATATGGTAACTAGTAGTTTTCACTAAAAACATTGACAGTGTCAACTACTTTCGGGTGAAGTGTAGAATGTAGTTACACTTTTGAAGAAACCAACATCGTTTGTAGATGTAATTGTCAATTGAATTAGTTATATGTATAAATTAGTTATATATATCTTTTTGGTTTTGTATATAATGAAAATACTATATATATATATATAACTTTGTTTTAAAAAAATTGAGTAATGCATTTTATATATTAATAGTGTCACATTAAGTTTTAACCATATAAACAATAACTGTTTTTTTATAATAATCCTAATCAATTAAAATAATGTAACTTTAATTTAAAATTAAAAAAATAGATGTGAGTGAACTATTATTTAATATTTAATCAATGAGCTAATTTTAAATTTTAGTTAACTAAATTTATTGGTAAATTAAAATTTAATATCATGTAACATTTGTTAAAAAAATATTAAATTAAAATAGTTTTTAGATTCAACTCTATTTTGGTTGGATTATATTTTCATATTTTCTACCAATCACATATTCAACTTTTTAAAACTAAAAAACAATTTACAGATAGTGAATCAATCACATTTTAAAAAACATGTTTTCAGACACTCAATCCAGATTTTCATTTCAGAATTCTACTTTTTGAAAAAATAGTTTTTCAATCACGAACCAATCAGACCCTAAATTTTGCAGCTATGAAATTGTTTCAATCATTATTATACATAAAAGCTTGTAGCTCAATAAATCTTAAGATGGATTCACTTATCGAGAGTAATAAAGATAATCTTATATGGATACTTGTTCATTAACTGTTATAAATTAGAATAAAAGACAAACTAATTCGTTATTAGCTGTTATTTGTTTTACTAAATTTAAAAATAATAACAAAAACAAAACTTATCAATTACTAAAAAGTTTTTTTACCCCTTTGTTTCACCTTACAAGATTGCATCATATCATACCATACCATAGTTTTTTTTTCTTCTTTTCTTTTCACTATTATGAAACCAAACTCCATAGCCAGACATGAGTAGAGCTAACACTTAAAAATCAACATGATTTATCTATAACTATTATAAAAGAGGGAGTAAATTTAAAAAAATTTGGTTAACATATTTTGTCTTGTAGTAGCGTGTGATAAATTTATTTTGTCTTGTGTTTCTTTTTATTTTTATTTTGGTTAAGATTTAAAAAGTTATTTTTTTGGAATTTGTTTTACTTTATTTAAAAAAAGAGTGATTTTTTTTTGCTAAGATTTAAATAGTGGTTTTTTAAATAAATTTAATTAGTATGTTAGTTAGGGAAATTTGATCAAATTATATTATTTTGTAGTGGAAATATATTTTAGTTATATATCTCTTTTTAATTTTTTTAATATTATTAATTACACTTGATGAAAAAATTAATTAATTATTACTATATACTCTATCATTCATACTTTATACTTTACTAGATACAAGCATCGTGCAATATGCATGCTTGCTTAGTTTTATTTATAGAATTTATTAATTATTTTTATTAAATTTATATTAATCTCATATAAATTTCAACTAAATATCATATTTTAATTAAATAATTTATTTATTTATGTTTAAGTTTATGTTTGTTCTAGTTTTTAAATTTGGAAGTGACAACAATAGATTATAGGGAAATTATCCCATATACGAATTTTTACATTATTTTTCCATATTTACGTTATTAATTAAATTATTACATTTATATTCATGCATTATTTCATTTATACTTTAATCTAAATTTCATATATTCAGTTTTACGATTTGTATGTAGTAAATGACTAAACATGAACTTTTTGACTTCAGAACATGTGGACAGCTGTGAGTAATAATTAGGATTTTGATGATCTTCATTTTCTTTAACCATATGTTAATTTCTCAAATTTAAATATTTTATAAATCATTAATCCTTTAAAAATTTAAAACTCTAATGATACCCAAATTATTGTGACTTCTCTACAATATTGCTATTAATTGATTTTAGGACTGTTTTCAAAACACACACAATTTATAAATAATTGCATATAAGTGCAGTTGAATTTTCTTATTCAATAATTAAGATAATATGAATATTGATGTATATAACAGAGTAACTAAGAAACAATAATAGTAGCCAGTAAAGAAAGCTCAATTTTGGTAAAAGATTTGATTGTTTGGAATACTTAAACTTAATACATCAAAATATTATCTATATATATTTATATGAAAAAAAAAAGAAAAAAAAACTCACTACTTAGCATACTCATATTTTTTTTTAGATATATGAATAAATGAAAAATTAAGGAATCTGATTGCCTTTGTAAGACACATAAGAGAAATGTTGTTTCTAAAATAAATTAATAAATTTTCTACACCATAAACAAAATTGAAAAATGTTTTTGACTTTTTCCTTTACTATTGTCTTTCTCTTATTTGTTGGAGTCATGCGAGGGGAAACAAAATGATATGGATACTCAAGACTCACTCTCGTATTCATAAACTTCATTTGCCTTTGCATGTGAAAAAAACAAATAGGCAAGTCTAGATCTATGAGCATATGACTACAACTCCATGCAACTCATGACAACATAAAAACTCATATTCTAATTTCATTGTTATGCAATACATGCAACCCACTACAATCTCAAATGCCACCCACTCCAACCCCATGCAACTTAAAGCAACACATGACACTACATGCAACCCTAATGCAATTTCAAATGCAACCCAATGCAACCTAAAGCAACGCAAATATAATTTTAAATGCAACCTAAATCAACCTTACATGCAAGGCCAATGCAACCTATAGCATCCTGAAGGAACCCACTGCAATCTCAAATACAAGCCTGTGCAACCCACTATAACGCTATGTAGCCCATGGCAACATAAAAACTCATATTCTGATTTCATTCTTATGTAACTCATTCAACTAATTGTAATGCAACCAACTGTAGTCTAAAATGCAATCTATTGCAATCCACATGCAACCTAAAGCAACATATGGTAAGCTCATCCAACCCCATGCAACCCAATTCAATTTCAAATGCAACCCAATGCCACCTAAAACAACCCAAATGTAATTTTAAATGCAACCCACTGCAACCTCAAATGCAAGTCCAATGCAAGCCTATTTTCAATGGTTGTAGATGTTGCAACAGAGGTTGCCAAAAATCTTGCACCTAATGTTCTAAAGGTTGCAAACTTTGAAACAGAGATTGCACCTCAAGTTTCATAGGTTTTGCAAATGTTGTAAAAGAGGTTGCAGATGTTGCAAGAGAAGTTGTTTTTGTTTCAATAGTGGTTGCAACTGAGGTTGAAGAAGTTGCATATATTTCAACAAAGCCCATGCAACCCTATGTAACCCACTATTCCCAATCTGAAAACTCATATGCAACCTCATGCAACTTAATGCAACCCATGTCAACTTTAAAAAATGCATATGCTAATTTTGTTTTATGCAACTCAAGCAACCCACTACAACCTCAAATGAAAGTTTAATGCAACTCCATGCAACCTAAAGTAACTTTAATAAACTCATTTGAAAATTTTATCCTTATGCAACTAATGCAACATCAAATGCAAGCCCAATATGCAATCTAAAGCAATCAACTAAATCTCAAATGCAACTTAAAGCAACCTAAAACAACTTTAAAAAACTCATTTGCAAATTTCAAATGCAACACCATGCAACCCAATGAAATTTTGCAGATGTTGTAACTGAAGTTGTAGACGTTGCAACATAGGTTGAATATGTTGTATACATTGATAAAAGGTTGCATCTCATATGCAACCTCAAATACAAGCCAAATGCAACCTAAAGTAACTCATTGCAACCTCAAATGTAAGTCCAATGTAACCTAGAGCAACCCACTGCAACCTCAAATGCATGCCCATGCAACCCAATATAACCCAATGCAATCTCAAATGTAAGTTTGTGCAACCCAAGGTAGCCCCAAGCAACCCATGAAAATTTAATAACTCATGAGCCTTTCTAGATTCAAGTTTTGCCTCTAAGCTTCTTAATAGTATTCAAGAACATTCATAACTGAATTTCAAAAAAATTTATAAGATAATTATAATTGAACAACTAATAGCTCTATCAATTTATACAGTAATTTCTATCAATATATATATACACATAAGAATAAGGAAAATAAAAAGTGTACCCTAACAAAGGATCAAAACCATTGCAATATTGGGAATTTGGGAGAAAAAATGAACATTTTTTTGGAAATGCCCAACTTAAAAAACATCCCCTCTGCTTTGCCATTAAACAAGCTGAAAAACACAAATGAAAGATTAACTTTGACATCCAAAAAGATTCACATCAAACTGAGAAAAATAAAACTGCACACATCGAATCATTCGAGTCAATTGTAAATAAAATTTATTTTTATGTGGGGATTATTTTTTAAGGTAGTGCTTGTCAATTCTATTATTTTCACTTTATCTTTTTATGCCAAAGTGGTCGAAGATATTGCCAAAGAGGTTGTTCCTGATGTTCCAAAGGTTGCAAACATTGCAGCAACACATGTTGTACCTCATGCAACCCTACAACCCACCCACTCCAACCACATTTGCAAGCCAATAAATCTAAAACAACCTCAAATTGAAGCCCTAGAAACTCAATGCAACCATGATAACTTAAAAACTCATTGGGGGAATTTCATTCTAATGCAACTTATGCAACATCAAATGCAAGCCTAATGCAACTCCATGCAATCCAATAAAATAAATTTTAAGAACTCATTTGCAAATTTTAGTTTAATTACGCAAATATTGCAACATCATTATGTAACATAATGCAATTTTAAATGCAAATTACAGCATGCAACCCACTGCAACCTCAAATGGAATGAAATCAACTTAAGCAACATCATTACACAACTTAATCATCCTTATGCAACTCATGCAATTCAGTGCAACCTCAAACGCAAGCTCATGTAATCCCAAATAACCCACTACAACCTCAAATGAAAGCTTACGCAACTGAATGCAACCCCAAGCAACCCATTACAACATCAAATGCAAGCCCAATAAAAATCTCATGCAACCTAATGCAACATAAAGTAACTTTAAAAATTCATTTGCAAATTTGTCTTTATGCAACTCATGCAATCCATAGAAACCTTAAATGCAAGCCCAATGCAACCTAAAGCAACCTACTACAAACATCATTATGCAACATAATGCAATTTCAAATGCAAACTACAACATGCAACCTCAAATGCAATGAAATCAACTTAAGCAACATCATTACGCAGCTTATTCATCCTTATGCAACTCATGCAATCCAGTGCAACCTTAAACGCAAGCTCATGCAACCCAAAATAACCCACTACAACCTCAAATGAAAGCTTACGCAACTGAATGCAACCCCAAGCAACCCATTACAACATCAAATGCAAGCCCAATAAAAACCTCATGCAACCTAATGCAACATAAAGTAACTTTAAAAATTTATTTGCAAATTTGTCTTTATACAACTCATGCAATCCATAGAAACCTTAAATGCAAGCCCAATACAACCTAAAGAAACCTACTACAAACATCATTATGCAACATAATGCAATTTTAAATGCAAACTACAACATGCAACCTCAAATGCAATGAAATCAACTTAAGCAACATCATTACGCAACGTAATCATCCTTATGCAACTCATGCAATCCAGTGCAACATCAAATGCAAGCTCATGCAACCCCAAATAACCCACTACAACCTCAAATGAAAGCTTACGCAACTGAATGCAACCCATTACAACATCAAATGCAAGCCCAATAAAAACCTCATGCAACATAAAGTAACTTTAAAAATTCATTTGCAAATTTGCCTTTATGCAACTCATGCAATCGAAAGCAACCTTAAATGCAAGCCTAATGCAACCTAAAGCAACTCATGCAAGCTAAAATAACACATGCAAAACAATGCAACCCAATGCAAATTCATGCAACTCAATGCAACCTAAAGCAACCCAAATGCAATTTTAGAAAATTAAACAATCCATTGCAACCTTAAATGCTAGCCCATGCAATTCATGGTAACTTAAAAGAACCCATGAAAACTCATATGCAACTTAATGCACACAATGACAACTTAAAAAACTCATGCTAATTTCACTTTTATGCAATTCAAGTAATCCACTACAACCTCAAATAAAAATTTAATGTATGTTAATTTTTTCCCTCGGAAGTACTCATCAGTATTTCATTTTCACTATCAATTTTTTAAACTCAATACTATTACATTTAAAAGATTCCTTCCAAAATCCATATATATACATACATGTAGATATAAGAAGACTATTACTAAAAGCATGTAAATCATTGTAAAAGGAAGAGAAGTTTATTAATGATCACATGTGGTTTGATTCATTCTCATAAGAGACAATTACTTGTGTGAAATTACAAATCTCTAATTAGAGGGAATCTTAACTCAGTATTACAACATTTTTAAATATTCTCTTGAAAACCCATATATATAAACGTAAATAATAAGTAAGATACATGATAATGAGATGAAAGGTAGAGAATTGACGGAGAAGGGTTGGTCAGAGGGCCCAACTAGAGCAGCTGCAGTAAGAGAGTGTGGAAAGTTGAGTTGTTTGTGAATTTATAACCTCAATCTTTAACCAATCAGTTTTAAAAAAAAAATCAAGAAATGCACAAAACCAAACTCAAAACTCACCAGTATCAATTGAAGCCTAATGGAAGATGAAGACCCATAGCCATGGCGGAACAAACCTTAGCATTTCAAGTTCTTCACTGTGCGCTCTTGAAGCATCAAGCAAGGAAAGATGCCAGAAAACTTGTTGCCGCTGCTTCATGTCGGCAATCACCACCGGCGATGGTCCTGCCAAAGAAGGTGAAGGTTACTCAACGCGTCATAAACAACTAGGCTAGTACTGATCGTAGTTTTGTAAAAAAAGTTTGAGGTTAAATATAAATAAAACAATTCTCTGAATATCGTATAAGTGAAATAAAAGTTTTCTATACATGTTGTAACGCCCTGGCTACCCCCAGAACAGTTACGGTGAACGGTGGACCGGAAATTTGACTCACTACCTGAGTCCTTTGGTCAAAAACGTGCTCTAAGTGTAATTAACTAGTTAAGGTATAAAACCAATAAAAAGGAAATGAGATTTTTATTACAAACTGCTCTGCATAGCTAAACAAAACATTTACAAGTGGTTCTCAGTACAAAATGGTCATTACTGTTTTAGATTTACAATCCCGCCGACCTAGGCGGCAAAAATAAGGTAAACCCCCTAGTTCCTCTGAGAACGCCTTGGCTGTGGTGGTCAAGCGGCCGCATATGTACACATCACCACATCAGCTCTCCACTCAAGGCTAGGTGAGCTTTTCTTTCCCTTTACCTGCACCACATAGCACCCATGAGCCAAAGCCCAGCAAGAAAACATAATATTTTTCATAAACATTATCAAATGATTATCATTATAATCACACCGAGCATAAAACTTTTAAGCAAGTGAGTGAACATCACATAATCTTAGCGGGGGAGAGTGGCTGCTATGTAAGCCACTAGCCTCCAAGCGCTTATTTCATTCATCGACCCTCGGGGTCGGTTTGGCATTAATGCTCTTTGAGCCATTCAATGCTAATAGTCGATTAGATCTAATCTCTGCTAGCTTGCGTGATCCACGCTATGGCCGTTCTGATTAATAAATCAGCACTATGTGACCAGTGTCCAGTATCACTGCCGAACTTGACTAGTAAGTCACAGCTTCACAGCTGATACTAACACCTTTGCCAATTCTGACTGACGAGTCAGTGCAACGTGACCAGTGCCCAGTACCACTGCTGAACCTAACTATTCAGTCACAGCTTCACAGTTGATACTAGCACCTTTGCCAAACCTGACTAATAAGTCAGTGCTATGCACAAGTGAACAACATATGCTAAGCATTCCATGTTCAATCCATGTCCATATTACACAATCAACATGCCTTACAAACATCCATGCATGTCTCACTTGGGGTGCAGTTTTCTTACCTCGGGTCCGAGCTAGAACGAATAAAAGAGTAACCCTGAGAGCGATCGACCTTTTGGTCCTTTAGCGGTTACCTGGTCATAACCAAATTATGGGATTCCATCAATAAAATGAATAATAAAAGGTTCCCAAACCAAAACCTAACCTCCGGGACCTCAAACACTACTCAACCGGGTAGTAGGTTCAATCCCGAGGCCTTAGGTTTGAATCCCCAAGCCAAAAAGCTCACTTTGGCCAAAAATGCCTTAAGGGCCGTGGCCCTCCTTGGCCATGCCGCGGCCCGCCCCTCAAACAGAGGCGCCCAAACTCAGCCTTCACCAAGGGCCGCGACTCTCCCTGGCCATGCCGCGGCGCAATCCCCAGTTCAGCCAAAACCCCTGTTTTTCTTCCCCTACAATTTCTCTTAGAACCAACCCTTCAAACCCAGTTTAAACACCACCCAAATCTCCAATAAAACCCCTAAACTTGTTCTATATCACACCTCTAGCAAAACCCAAGACAAACCCCAACTAAAACCTCCATAAATTCCAAAAATCCCCCACAAAACACAAGCTGAAAACTATCTTTAAAACAGGGCAAAACCAGAAAAATAATGGTCAAAGCTTACCTCAAACTTGGTATTGAACCCTCTCCAATGGCTGAACTAAATCCACAACCTTAGCCCCTTGATTTCCTAGCTTAGTTCCACCCCTTGAGCTCAAAAACTCCAAAGAAGAAGCAAGGGAAAATGAATGTACGGGAAGGAAGAGACTCTCACTCTGTTTTGGTTCTGTTTACTCTACAGCCTTCCAAGCTTCATATATATCCAAGCCAAAAGACCATTATACCCCTAGGTCTTTAAAAGTTTCTAAAGCCAACTCAAGGGTAATTTTGACACTTTCCACCTACACCGTTAATCATAATTAACGCTTCCCAATTCCCGCTAATCTCAAAATTCTCAAACACCAATAATTCACCTCCCGTTACCCTTTAATGCCCGGTAACACTCTAATCATTAAAAGCACCCCGAGACTCACCCCGAGCCCCGAGCTTAAGCCCGTTATGACCAAACCGATATTTAACATTCCTTGATCGTCTCATGCCAAATAGCTCGAACAAACCCACATCATAATGTGGTCTCAAATTATATCACCAACATGCGAACAAATAATCAATTTACCTTCAACGGGCCAAATTACCATCACACCCCCGTGGATAATAATATGGACTCACATGCATGCATTTCACATCATATCATAATATAATCAACATATACATGCATTTTATCAATTAATAACATAATTAAGCAAGTATGGCCCTCCCGGCCTACTGTTCACGCCGTTAAACACAATGGAGAATTCGGGGCATTACACATGTACTAGTAAAAAAAACCCTAGATTATATATTATATGTTTAATGTAATATTAAATATTATACGTGGATTTTAAATTTAAGTTTTTTGCTATTTTTTTTAAAAAGCAATTTGTTGTTAATTGACAGTAGATTATATTATATATTTAATATGGTATTATTCTAATAAGTAAGTTTAAGTTTAATTAAATTTTATTTAATTTATAAAATGTATGATTTTATTATTTTTAAATAATTATCATTGTAAAATATCTTATTTTAATTTGTTTAATTATTTATTATTTTAAAATAATTATCATTGTAAAATATCTAAAAAATATTCTATTTTAATTTTTGTAATTATTTATTATTTGTAAATAATTATCATTGTAAAATATCTCAAAAATATCCTATCTTAATTTTTTAATTATTTATTTTATTTTATTTAAGTTTAAGTATTTACAAACTACTCTTAAATATAAGAATATTTTGTTAAATATAAAAATATTTCGTTAAAGTTAATATTAAAAAAATAAAAAACCGTTAAAACAAAAAATTTCCGTTATTTACCCACTTATTATATAGAAGAGATCTCTATATACTAATTTTCACTTTTTTATTTTATGTTTGCTCTATACTTTTGACATTTATTTAAAGAGATTTATTGGTTTTTTTTTAATTTAAAAATGCATACATTTTTATTTATTTTTGAAATGTGTGTTTCTTTTTATTTTGATTAAAATTTAAAAAGTTAATTTTTTTTTTGGAATTCGTTTACTTTGTGTTGTAGTAAATAATATTTTTATATGAAAAAAAGAGTGATTTTTTTTGTTAAGATTTATATAGTGCTTTTTTTTTTAATAATTTTAAATAGTGTGTTAATTTAGTAAATTTGATCAAATTATATTATTTTGTAAGAGATAATTTATTTTTGTTATATATCTCTTTTCTTTAATATTATTAATTACACTAGATGAAAAATTAATTAATTATTTGTTCAATTATTAATATATAATTTATCATTCATACTTTATGTCTATGTACATGTTCTCACTTTTCTATTTTATATTTGCTCTATACTTTTGGTATTTATTTAAAGAGATTTGCTGTTTTTTTTAAAATGCATTGGATTTTTTTTATTCTTTTTATTTTGTTTAAAATTTCAAATTTAAAACTTAAAACTTTTTTGTTAAAGTTATTAGAATGATTTAATTTTAATAATTTAATCATATTTTTCCTTTTTCCTTCACCATTGTATTGTGCTAAAATATAATATATTTTTTTTTGCTAGAGCTAAGATGTAATATTTGCATCTAATTTAATATTTTGTAATCTAAATCCAAATTATAAATATTTTTAAAAAGAATTAATTTATTTTTAATATTGATAGATATTTATTTAATTTAATTCTTTCTCGGCTGATGTTTGTTTTAGAAAACAATGTATTTTTTTAATTATTTTAGTTTTCTTTAATTATATGTATGAAAAAAATATGCAACTTTTATTTATCACAATTAAATGACATTTTACTTAAAATTTTAACTAATTAAAATTAAAAGTTAGATTTTAATGTAAAGAAAAACCTATTTTTGTACACGTGCTCCGCACGTGCCTCGCCTAGTTTAATTTCCTCACCCATCCATGTTATCATTATGGCCACATAAAGAAAAAACTATGCTACATGCATGATGCATGCATACATTTCACCCCACCATCATCATCATAACATAAATTTGAGACTACACATCGTTTGTAGATTTGCGACCCCTCTCTCTCTCTTGCTGGCTTTTATGATTTTTTTGGGCTCTTTTTTTCTCTCTCTCGGTCTTCACGGCTCTGCCTCCTTTTCAATCTCTTATTTTTTCCTATTTTTTTCTTCCCAAAATTAGGGTTTTGAGCTTTGTAAGTTTTTTTTTTTGGGCTGAACTGTTCCTGCAACTCCTTCAAATCTCGACCACTCCGCCTCCTTCGTCACTCTGAAATCTACACCCTAGATTCACTGTTCTTTCTAGGGTTTGCAGATCTAACCAGCTCTGCTGATTTGATTTGCTCGGTTCTCTATTCTTTTCATTTTGTCGACATGTTTTGGAAGCTTACTTCTCTCTCTGCCTCCTCACCTGTAAGTATTATTTTCAGCTACCAAACTTAATTTCAATGAGTTTCACTCTTTATTTTATTTTATTGGGTGTTTACTGGTTCTGAATATTATGCTTTGTGTTGTAATAATAGTACTCTTTAGGGATATGGGAATTGTAGTTAAAATTGTTTCTTTGTTTAAATCTTCAAGGTTTTTTTTTTTTTTGTCATTGGAAGATTTGAAGTTATTTAATATGTCAGTAATAATTCCTTTCCTATCACTTGTTTCAGCAATTGTGTGATTATTGCTTTGGCTTCTGGGATTTTGATTTTATGTTATTGTTGTTTGGTGTTTTGTGAATGTGAACGTAATTTTTTTTGGTGGGTAAGTTGTATGGCTGGATTTATGGGAATATGGAGGGGAAAAAGAAGGATATAAGCCTGTTTATGCTCTTGCTTTATGTCTACGGGCTTCAATGTTGGGGGGGGGGGGAGTCCTTAGAATGCATATGCCTTTGTTTCATATTACAGTGTTTTCCCTTTTGGTTAGCTATGTGTTGTCATGCTTATGCAATGGGCATTTGTTTGTTTTAAACTTTGAGTGCTTAAGCTTATGATACTGGCCCAACCTGTTATTGTTTCTTAATCCCTATACTCGTATCTGCAGGTGGAGTCGATACTAGACAAGGATAATTTTACTTTGGAGGAGCTTCTGGATGAAGAGGAAATTATCCAAGAATGCAAAGCTTTGAACAGTCGTCTCATTAATTTGTATATTCCATTGACTCTTCTGCGTAAAACCTATCATGTTTATGCTTTGTTCCATGGGTGTATGTACCATTGGTGCACGTGATGAAAGTGCTAGCACTTACAAATTACTGTAGAAGATGATTGCTGTAAAACCTTTAGCAATTCCGGGAAATTTAATTATATAGCTGGAAATAACGTGAATACAAAACCTAGTTCATTTTCATTCTTTTAATTTTATTTTCATGCTTTCAGTCTACGGGATAGAGCTCAAGTGGAACAGTTGTTGCGATATATTGTCGAAGAACCTTCTGAAGAAGCAGAAAGCAAACGGGCCTTCAAGTATGCAATTTGAGTGAAAATAATATATATTTATAAATTTTTAATGTTGTACAGTCACTATTAGATTTTATCTTCTGACTTTATTATTTATTTTTGATAAAATTTGCTTTTTTTAGGTTTCCATTCATTTCATGTGAAATTTTTACATGTGAAATTGATGTTATCTTGAAGACTCTTGTTGAAGAAGAGGAGGTATATTACGTGCAGTACTTCTTGTTCGAATGCCAACTATTATTGAAGTAATAGTGTTATTTTTCTGCTGTGTTGATTGTGGTTTTTATGTTTGCAGCTTATGAATATACTTTTCTCCTTCTTGGAACCCAATCGTCATCACAGTGCATTGCTTGCTGGGTATTTTAGCAAGGTATGAAATGGCTCTTGTGAATAATTTTGTACTTTCATTTGTTTGAAAATTAGTGCTCGATGATATTTTATGTGGCATTTCAGGTGGTTGTGTGCCTCATGATAAGGAAAACAGTGCCACTAATGAATTATGTTCAAGTAAGTAATACTCTGTGTAATAAGCATCATTAATTCAAATTGTCATTAGAATTGCCTTGAACTCTGGTTGAAGCAACTGTTGTTCAGCTTGTGTCCTTAATGATGCCATAAAAGGCATTCAAGTAAACTAGTTTAATAGTTAACTGTAGATGATATGGAGATCTGTATGATTTTGTTAACTATCTGCTTTCATATTGATTCCTGAACTCTTTTGTATTTTTACTACTTTTCAGGCCCATCAGGATGTTTTTCGTCAATTAGTTGACTTGATAGGAATTACTTCCATCATGGAGGTAAGAAACATTTTTTTTAGCAATAGTGATTCCTGAGCTTAAACTAAAAAAAATTGAGAACAATAAATTGGGTTGAGTTTGATCTGTGATATGCTTCATTACACAGGTTTTAGTTCGACTTGTTGGCGCTGATGATCATGTATATCCCAATTTTATTGATGTTATGCAATGGTTGGCTGAGAGTAATTTGCTAGAAATGATTGTGGATAAATTGAGCCCTTCGGTAAGGAAAATGCCCTTATTTATTTTTTGATAAATGAAAGCAGCTTTTTCAATTAAAAAAATTAGAAAGCTCATTCTCTTGTACAAGTAAACAGAACTCGTATGAACAAAGGTTCTCACTTTTTAGCTTATGAAACATAAATTCTTTAGTGAATCATTGTGTTATGGATGTAGGCATCACAAAACCATACACGAAGACAGCATTTTAGTTTTTGATCTTTTGTGTCCTTAAATTTTAGTTTTTGTTCTTTCTAGTTGTAGTGCTTATAGTCTTATTGTATTTCGTTAAAATGGCAATATTTTTGGAGATAGTGCTTGTGTATGTTAGTCTTTTGAATGATTGAATAAATTGTTACAAAACAAACCCTAGCCCCATTTCAAGGTAGGCTACAGTTAGCCAGTTGGCATTTGTTCTGGCTTACAATGATTCCTTGTCTAACAGCTTCTTTCTCCTTTTTTAATCAGTGCCCTCCTGAAGTTCATGCTAATGCTGCTGAGACACTATGTGCTATAACTCGTAATTCTCCATCGGCCTTGGCCACTAAACTTTCTAGTCCAAGGTTTGTGTTGGTTTTTAATTTGTGTCATCATGTCCTCAAAATAAAGAGAAATGATTTAAATTTTTTGATAATTTTGTTTGCAGTTTTGTAGCAAGAATTTTTGCTCATGCTTTGGAGGATTCACATTCAAAGTCTGGCCTTGTGCACTCGCTGTCTGTTTGTATATCTTTGTTGGATCCGAAAAGATCCATGGCTGCTTCTTCCTTATTTCATTCTTTTCGTAGCCAACATATGTATGATACCTCAGTCCCAGTTAATCAAGAGACTGTAGGTGCAATGCTTCCAAAACTTGGTGAGTGTTTGCCTGTCAATTGCTGTAGATTTTGTAAAGTGTTATTTTCTTTATGTTCCACATTTAGTGATGCTTTTTATCATGTATGCTTGTCATATTTGTTCACCTCTGAACTTCAAAGTGTGTTTTTTACTAGGGTCCAACTATTGAAATGCTAGTCTTGTGCAGGGATGCTATAATTTGATGTACTAGTACTTCTGAAAACATATTTTAAAACAAAAATAGTGGTAGCTGAGATTGTGGCACTTCTGTAAGGAACTGTTAATCGAAGCTTCTCATTTGGGGTTCCTGTTGCTAAACAGTCCTTGGAACTTGGAGGGCTTCTATATGTAATGTCCTAATATTTTAAACAACTTTGTGACATGTAGATGTTGGACTAACTGTTGGTATTATGGTTGTTGCTTCTAGACTTAAAAAATGTGTTGTTTATTATGAGTTCTTTCCTCATTGAATGGTTAGTCTTTATTTCTTATTTCCTAGTGGATTTTAAAATTAAAATTTTGTTCTGCAGGTGACTTGCTATTGCTTTTAAGTGTGTCATCTGATGAGAAATTGTTACCCACAACATATGGAGAGTTAAGACCACCTCTTGGAAAGCACCGTTTAAAGGTTGGTTAGTTTGTTTAGCATTTGAATAATGTATTTTTAAGCTTAAAAGAGCAATTCTTTTATTTTGTTACTGTTGGGGCTGGACTACTGCTGATTGCCATCTTTTTCTTCTCTCTTTTTATTATTTTTTGTTTTTCAACAATCTTTTATCTTTTCTCATAACAAGTTTTATAAATTATTGAGAAGTCAGAGCAATCCTAGCTAGTAGCATGCCCATTTAAATTCTGATTATACTCTTGGATCTCGAATTGCTGGCTTAACTGGTTCCTTTGATTTATTCAGATTGTTGAGTTCATTGCTGTTCTATTGAGATCTGCTAACGAAGCTGCAGAGAAAGAGTTAGTCAACTCAGGAACCATTAAACGAGTCATTGATCTTTTCTTTGAGTAAGCTGTTACATCATATGTAGCTCTGAATGACTAAGTAAAAGTAATTGCATATTGTGTCCTGAATTACCTTGCTTCTCAAATGGATGGTTGGAAAGTAATTACTGCTTTCATCATCATTGTAAGAGAGACACGGCTTTGGTCATTGGAATGTAATGAAGTTATGTTTGGTAACTTGTTTTTGTTTTTTAATTCATGCAGGTACCCATACAATAATCAATTGCATCATCATGTAGAGAGTATCATATTGTCTTGTTTAGATAGCAAGAGTGATGCCATTGTTAACCATCTTCTTCAGGAGTGTGATTTGATTGGGAAAATTCTCCAATCAGATAAACATCCTGTTCTTTCTGGTGATGTTGTTAAGGTAGATAAATTCAATTACCTGCTTTATGCTTTAATTATAGTTGTATATATTATATACCATTTGTGCCACTGAACCACGATTGTCATAGGTGTTATAGTTTTCGTCCATTATCAATTTCTTTTCCATGAGTTGAGATTCCAAAGAAAAACATGTATGTTTAACAGTTGTGTGGTAGTATCTATTTGGCTGTTCATTTATTCAGCGTCTGATCATGTGTAACTTCCATTGATCCTGTAGCCAACAATACCGGCCCCTGGAAAACGTGCACCACGGGCCGGAAACCTTGGACATATTACAAGAATTGCTAATAAGCTTGTTCAATTGAGGAACTGCCAGGGCCGCATCCAGGAATTTTTTCAGGTGGTTCTCTTGTCCTGTGGTGAGCTGTAACTGATATTTTAGTATTGAGAATATGTACTAGACGTTGTTCAGGGATTTTTAGATCAAACTTTGTTAACCAATTTTTTGTTTAAATTTTGAATATTTGACTTCAACATTAAAGTGCAGGCTTCTAGAAAATACGAGTAGTGACCCTGATATAGGTGGCTCTATTATTTTTTGTTTTGAAGTATTGTATTGTAGCATGCTTTGAACATTGAATTCACAATAGTAGCTTTATTTGCTCTTAGTCATGTTAACACTGTACATAAACCATTTTCTGGCCTTTTGGTGCTCCTATGAGAGGCTGTATTTACTTGTTATCTTTATTTGTTATGCAACCCTCTGAGTCTACTTTAAATATACTATCAAGAGAATTGTGAAGCTAATATTTCTAGTTTTAGAATATTTAATTTCTTCTTTTGGTCCCAATATGGTCAATTTTTTAAAATTTGTCTGAGAAACTTTTCTTGTTTCCTAGGATAATGTTGAATGGAGCGACTGGCAGGCTACAGTTCTGCAGGAGCGTAATGCGGTTGAAAATGTGTACCGATGGGCTTGTGGGTATGTTCTTACTTCAGTCTTTGTATCCTCTGTGTTATGAATTCTCTTCTTTGAAACATGGTTATAGCTCTGGTTATGCCGATGGTCTACTCTATGCTCAGTCTTGTGAGTTGTGACTCATTTTTTAGATTTACTTTGAATCAAACCACTCCTAGATATACAAGTGATAAGCATGAAGTCATGCAATGGTTATAGAGTTTCTTTCAACTTGTTTTGAAATCTCACCAAGATAATTTCATTGTATGATTCTGGCATGATCTTTTAGTTTTACAATTCATCTTTCTTTCCTTTTAAATATGGATTTTTTTGTCATACTCTGCCTATTGGATTTTCATAACCTTTTGGGTTGGGGAGTGAAGGAAGTGGGGATGGTATACTATTTTCCTCGGAGCTTTTAGTGTATTAGGAGCACCGTGTTGTTTTTTTTTTCTTCTTCTGTTTTTTGTTTAAGTGGTTGACAAAGTACTCCGGCCAACTGTCCCCAGAGCGTGTAATTATGTTATCGGTATTAAAACTTTGTTTGATAACTTTGATTTTCGACAGTAATATTAGCTTCTCCTTGTTGATTTAGACTTTGTTTCTTACCATATGCAGCCGACCAACTGCTTTGCAAGACAGGACGAGAGACAGTGACGAGGATGACCTGAATGACAGGGATTATGATGTTGCAGCTTTGGCAAATAATCTAAGTCAAGCATTTAGATACAAAATATATGGGAATGAGGATGCAGAAGAGGTACATAGCCTGTTTCTGTTTTTTAACTTTTTACTCTTTTTTTTGCTTGTATTTTATTTTCAATGATCTGATACATTTCTGTTGCAGGACCATGGGGCTCTTGATCGCGATGACGAGGTAATAGTTTCTTACATGTGATAAAATTGATCGACAACTTTTTTTTCTTCATTAATGTTATTATAATCCAATCTCACATCGATTTGGGAAATTCAGGACGTCTACTTTGACGATGAATCGGCTGAAGTAGTTATATCATCCCTTAAACTCGGTGATGACCAAGGGAGGTGAGTTGGCCATTTTGGTATGGTGCATGTACCTTGGTGTACTTCTTTAACCACATATATGGACATACTAGTGATTAGCTAATCGGTTCCCAAGATTGCTGGGTTGAAAATTTTAAGAAGATGAATGTTTCCCTCTTTGCCCTTTTCCTTCTAGTAACTTACTTTGAAATTCCCTGCTGATGTCTGGTTTACATGCCCACTTAAGCCTCTACCACAATAGTGAACGAGTTAAAATTATTATAACTATTTCCCAGTATTCTCTTATGATATGACCAAGGAACTTTTTCTTTTGGAACAAAAGGCTGATGGTGTGAAGCTTGATACAAAAAATTTCGAACACCTGAATAAATTTGATTTAGTTACTAGGGACTTTTTAAAAAAAAAATAGAGATTGGCTGTTTGTTTTAAGAGAAGCTATATATGGTAAGAGTTTCCTAAACTGTATGCAATTCTTTATGCAGCAGTCTATTCACCAATTCCAACTGGTTTGCATTCCAAGATGACAGAATTGGTAATACACCTGTGGGAACGTCACCCTCAGAGATGATGGAAGACATAAACTTAAATGGAACTGCAAACGGTGGCAATAGCAGTAGTGATGATGAGGTTGTGGTTGGTGAAGATGATGAGCTTGCTGGAACCAAAGATTCTAACAATGGAACATCCAGTTCTGATGCAAACATCATTAATGGATCTAGTGGTGGTAGTTTGGAGAGTAGTGGAAATTTGAACCAGGAGAGTGAGAGGGCAAGTGCATCTCATTCGCATGAGATGGGATTCTTTAGATTTGAAGCAACAGACAACGAGGACTTGTTTGGAGATAGGCCTTTGCCTGAATGGGTTGGGTGGGGTGACTCATCAGATTTACAAGTTGGTGGCTCCAGTGTGAACCCATTTGTTGATTCAGATAGCCTTACGGTTGCTGATTCAAGTAATGATGAGTTGGTAACTCCTGATGAAAGTTCGCCTTCAACTACAGATTCTGGACTTCCAAATGGCTCACCAACGACTACAGGTTCTTCTGAAGGGTCACCAGGCAGTGACGTGGCCCAGAGAAATGTGGTAGTACCTTCATTGTTTGAAGAGGATGTTGAATTTGTAGGTGTGGAAATAGAAGGCACTGAAAAGGCTATGGAGCAAGCTCTTAAAGAGGGGATAGTTGGGGAAGCAGGGCCATTGAAGAGAAATGTTAATCCTAAGGTGCAAGAGAAGGAGAATGCTGATGATGGACCTGGAATGAAAGAGTTCAATGATGCAAATTATTGGAGGGTTGATCAGGAGGTGGCTGTCCTTGAATGATATGGTGATGATGATGGTTATATCCTGCTTAGGCTGTTTGAACCCAAAAGTTGGGTCCAACAGCCTTGGACCCCATTTTTTGGTTGCTAACGGCTTATGCAGCTGCGACGGCGGCGGATATGTACAGTATGTGGGATGGTAGGTTGTGTTATGGTTTATCTCTGTTTAATTGTTGTAACTCATTGTTAATTATTCAAGGTTTTGTTTCTTCTAATTCTCTGTACTGATTTTGGGACTTCCCAGATCCTCATATTTATATTTTTTATTTCATATTTTGCTGGCCAGTCTTTCCTAATGTGGGACTTGTTATCATTTTTGAATCTGGACACCCAAGTATGATATTAGTTTTGGATTTCTCATTCAGAACCTGTCTCATTTTTCAAGCTTCCAAGATTTTCTTTTAGCGGTGTTGTGACTGCAAAGATGGCTGGCTTAGACTCATTAGCTGTATAATAAAATGCTGTATTCAAATTTCAGTAGTAATGTATTATTGAAAGTCAACTTTCCTTCTGATCTACAAATCGTCACTCATGTACATGTACTAGCACTAGTCTATCAGGGTTGGGATTTCCATCTTTTATTCTGCGGGAATTTGAAATTTGTTGAATTCGATGTGTTACTTGTACATTAGGTTTCATCCCTGTCTGGAGTTGAGCTCTTTGCCCCTATTTTGTGGATGAGGTAATGGTGATTATTTGTTACGGTATGTCATTTTACTTTCAATTATATTAAATTATGTTTTTGTGTTTTACTAATTAGAATTAAATATTCTGTTGAGCATATTTTTTGTTAAATCATTTTAATAAGATAATAATATTATTTATTTATTTATGTACTTTATTATTTTAATTAGTTTTGATATTTTATAAAATTAAAAATATTTTAAGAACTATATTTTTTTATTTATTTGAATAAAAGATTTTTATAAAATTTTAGAAAACTTAATAAATAATGTGAGGACATTAAAGGAGGGTGTCTTATTTAAATTTATTTTCATTAAACATTAATTAAAATTAAGTTCAATAGTTTGTTTTTCAATTTTTTTGTTTTTTTTTCAAAGATAATTAGGAATTCCATTAACATGGTCAATTATATAACACTCGTAACAGGTAAAATTGCTTACAAAGGTAATTAAAAAAAAACAACTCAGGTTTATCAAACTGCTTACAATGATAATGAAAAAATAAAACAATGATCCATAAATCTCATGAAAATCAGTGCATTATTCCAATAGATCACAAAATTAGGGATCAACTGATCAGGCCCTCTTGCCTAGAGCCACGTTCGAGTCAGCGATACCTTAGTCGAGAGAGGTGCATCATGCTTGGAGCCTCCTAGGTGATAGCGCGCACTCCAAATAGAGGGGTTTTCTCAGGAAAAGAGTAAGTCATTTTTATTTTATCCAATTGCTCGATCTTAGTTGAGCAAACAATGCTCATTCGTATGATCTTCTTATAAGATGATTATCCTTTTCAGGAACGAGAGAACTTACTCAAAATATATGAAGGGTTAGTAAGATGCCTAAAACAGATGTCAGTAGATTAATGTGCAACATTCAAATCTCCAAGTGAATCATTCAAGGCTTACATTTCCTCGCCCAACTCCAAGGAGTGCTCAAAATATGCTTACAGGTTCACTAGTGCATGGATTATTCTTAAAGACGTGAGTGTACTTCTAAAAAGAAAAATTTTAGGAGTTGGAAAGCATGCAAATTACAATTTGGTACAATAAGAAGTTGCTCAACTTGCTCAACAAGCCCACATCAAGTAGCTCATAGCCACAGAGGCTTGACTGTAGCATGATCTTAAGCTCTCCGTATTGTTGCTCAGTGCCAAGGAACCTGGTCATCCACACCCCAATGCACCTCACTGTCCATTTGACGATTAACTTACTGATTGATACTCATTTGTTTGCATTGTTGGCCCCTTAAAAATTGCTCCATAATGATATAACCAACATGACAACAAGTAGCTCGCACCTTGCAAGCTTGCTGATCTACACTGAGCTCGTCACCAAAGCACCTTGCCTAGCTCACATTGTCCAGTCTGCAAGGCTAGAATACCTCATTGCCCACATGTTCCTGAACACTTAGCCCATTCGTGGTTCAAATTATGTTTGCGTAGTATTGTCTTCGTTTCACTTTCTCAACATACATAAAGTAGCTTCCCGACAAAGATTGAGAAACTACTAATGGCCTGGAATGGATATCATGAAGTTAGGGTGAACACATGAAGTAAAAATACTCTTAACGAGTATCAATCAATATAGAGGTTTGACTACAAAAAGAAGAGTGGAACAAAAAAGTGTTAATCATCTATCTCCTTTGCACCAAAGCCTACAAGGTGAAGTAGGAGTGTCACACTGAACACCTCATGCTTGATTCAAGATCTCGCTTCACCTCCAATCTATTATAAACCTTTCATTATCACTAGCTCGCACAACATCGCCTGTTGAGCTTGCCACCAACTTTGGAGTCATCACCTCATCAGGTCATTCACCAGCTCACTTTGTTCCAATTCACTAAGCAAAAATTACCAAATGTGGGCAAGTATTAGGTATGTAAATGGGCCCGCCTCGCTTCTGCCTTGCTCCGCAAACACTTTGCCCCGTTTTGCCCCATTTGTCTCATTTAATTTTTTTTTAAAGAAACATTAAATTATAATTTTAGAATTCTCCCTAAGCCTAAATATTGTTTTTTTTATTGCAATTCTTATTTTTTACACTTTGTATCAAGCGCACCCTCAAATATTTTATTTTGTTTATATTTTATTTTAAAATTTACAAAAATAAATACAAGAAAAATGATGAATTATATAAAACATATTTTTCAATATTTACAATTCTGTCATAGAGTAGTTGTAGAATAAAAAATTATATAAATCTTACACCAAAAGTCTATTTAGAATTAAGGATATTCTAAACCACATATAAAATGTCAATTTTACGTACTATGCATGTATATAAGTAGCATGAGAGAATTGAGTTAGAGTATAGAAATTTTTTTTTTTGGGGCGGGGCGGGGCAGGGTGGCGCCCCGCCTCGAATTCTGCCCCGTTTTTATCGGGGCAAAGACGCCTTGTCGGGTTGGGGCCCCGCCCCACCCCGCCCCACCCTGCCTCACCATCCCATTTTGCTATGCCTAGCAAGTATGCAACCAAGTTAAGAACTCATAATAAGGGAAGAGGTCGTGATATTTTTACATGATCACTAGTGTTTGGATCTTTCACAAAGATTATTGAAAGGTATTTTTCTGCTAAAAAAATTCTAAGTATCAGACTGCTCACAGGCAAAGAAGGTCCTCCATACAATCAGCAAAAAAAAAGGGATGTAGGTTGCTTAAAGTAGCTCACACAATTAATGCGAGCTGCAAGGATGTAATGCCTCGAAATCCCTAATGCAGTTTAATGGCTGGATTAGTAGGCCGGGAGGGCCATAATTGCTTAATTATGCCATTAAATGATTATATGCATGTTTTTGTGAATTATAATATAATATGATGTTAAATGCATGCATGTGGGTCCACGTTTGATTGTTAGGGTGTTTTGGTAATTTGGCCCGTTGAGGGCATTATTTGTGTATTTTGGTGCATATTGTGAGTTATGGATGAGATCCCATTATTATGGGGATATATTCGAGCTATTCATCATGAGACGGTCCTATATTACAAATTAGCGGTTTTGTCATAACGGGGTCAGTTATTGGGATATTGAGTAATGAAAATGTTTATTTGATGATAAATTGGGAGTTTTTGAGATCAGGAGGAAATTCTGGGAGTTTTGACTATTATGTCCCCGGGGGTGCTTTTGGGACCCTGAGCATTATGTTTTATTTGAGGTTACTTAAGCCTGAAGTAGTTCGTCAGATAGAACCGTACGTTTAAAACACCTTTCTCTCTCTCCCGTTAACCTTTGTGACGTTCGTGGCAATTTCGAAGAAATCTTGAGTTCTAGGAGTCGGAATCAAGCGAGGATCGAGGCATAGCGATCCTAGGAAAGATTAGAAGCCTCTTGACCGAAGGATTTAATGAGAAACAAACCAATCAAAGGTAATCTAAAGCTTTAAGTTTTGAGTTTTTAGAGTTTCTAAGCTTTGAATTGGATTTTGTGAATCGATGAGTTTTTGATTCGTTTGAGCCTCGGGATTTGATGATTTTGGATCATTGGGATGTTTGGGAACTTTGATTTTTGGATTTGGAAGTGTTTAGGTATGTTTTTGGGAGGTTTAAAATGAAGAAATCGGAGTTATGGCTGGTTCCCAGGTGGGGGCCGCGACCCAAGCTTGAAGAAGCAGGAGGAGGAGTTTTGCCTGTGCTGGGCGCTGCGACACTGGGTAGTGGGCACCGCGGCCCTTGCTCTAGGTGTGGCTGGGGGCCACGACTCAAGCTTCTAGGGCCGCGACTCAGGTAGGGTTTTGAGGCCAATCGAGTGTTTTGATCATGGGAACTCAGTTTTAGGTCTCAGGATCGCTCCTACTACCCGGATTAGTGGGATTCGATGTCCCGGAGGCTAGATCTTGGTTCGGGAACCTTTGTTATTCATTTTATTGACGGTGTCCCATATTTGGTTATGACTAGGTGACCGCTAAGGAACTTAAAGGTTGATCGTTCTCAAGGGTCGTTCTTATATTAACTCTCGCTCGAATCAGAGGTAAGAAAACTGCACCCTGTGTATATGACATGCATGATTGTTGTTGAGGCATGTTGGTTATTAAATGTGGACATTGATTGCATATTAAATGCTTAGCAACTCTTGCTTACTTGTGTATGGCACTGACTAGTCAGAGTCGACATTGGTCGCGTATTACTGACTTGAGAGTCAGAAACGGCATAAGCGTCCTGAACGCAGGGCTGATAAAAGATTAGATCTAATCGATATCATCGTTGACTCCCTTAGAATTAATGTAGAGTCCAAGAACTTTACTTAGCTAGTTAGAAAGTAGTAACAATAGTAATCGTTGTAGTATTTTTATGACTGTGGATTTTGGTTCAGACCGGGATTTAGTTGGACACTCATACTAGCACTTGTAGATTTTATAAGTTTAACCTATAGTTTAAGAATATTAATTATAACCTAAGGTTTAATTAATATGACTGATTATGAATGTGATATTTATTATAATATAAGGTTTAGATAAACCCAATAAGGAAATGACACTTGTCATATGTATGTTTAATGAATAATTAAGTATTTTGAGGAATAAATTTATTAAGAGTAATATTTGAATATCCTAGGGTCTGCTAGCAGCTTTGAAATCGTTAGAGGACTTAGTCAAGGCTGTTTACTCAATTCAAATTAGGCTGAAAAAGTGCAATTACGTGTATAATATTTCAGCGTATGCCGATATATCGCAACACTAGGGGGCAATATATCACCATACGGGGATACGAAAAACACGTAACTTCGCATGGTCAGCTCGACGATCCTCGGGCATATTAGCCCAGGCGATATATCTCCTACTAGGGGCGATATATCGGCTCATGTGCATGATTTTTGAATGTTTTTGAAACCGAGCTTAATTTATTCTTTAACCTCTTGATAAGTCTAGAATCTTTTTGATCGAGTCTTCAGCTTCTGCTGAACGATTATTCAAAGATTTTTCAATTAAAAAGCCATTATTTTATTCAAGCTAAATAAAGATCTTTTCATTCTTGAACTCTATAAATAGAACCTAGTACCCAACCATTTATTCATTCATCAAGCTAAGTTCAGTCTACAAGCTGCTAGGTTATTTTAGAGTGATAAACACATGGGTTAGGGATGTAAGCTTTATCCTTATAAGCTTAATAAACACTCGGGAAGTAAGGTTCATAGTATATTTCGGTTCGAGGTGTAGTTCGGTTATAGAAGCATTTGAGGTATTCTTTATTCTAGTTCCTTTCTGTGTTATTCTTATAGTTTTTCTACTCAAAATCCTAACTCGTATTCTTTATTCTTGGTTAGGAATCTAAGATCTTGAACGTAAGATTTTTGTTGGTAAGTATCCTTTCGATGGTATAGTTCGTTCATTTCATCTCTTTTCTTTATTATACTCACCCTTCTATTATGTTTTTAGGAGTGTTCCAAAGTCCCAATACTGTTCTCATATTTCAGTTTATTGGTAAGGAAAATAGGATAGGATTTTATATGTTATATGTTATCTTATGTTATGTTGTGTTATGAAATGTTATATTATGTATGTTGGTAGACTTGGGCATATGACTTGTATAGCTAACAAGCCCCAATAAATTTATGGGCATATGACTTGCTCAGCTAGCAAGCCCCACAAATCTAATGGGCATATGACTTGATTAGTTAACAAGCCCCAAGTAGTATAATGACCATTATAGTATATATGACATATGTTTATGATACGCTTATGGTATATGTTTATGGTATGTTTTTAGCACATGATATGAATTTTATGTATATGATTTATGTTGTTATTTTTTCCTTGCTGGGCATTAGGCTCATTCCTTTAGTTTATATGTGCAGGAAAATAGCTTTGGCGGCGGGAAAGGTTCTTAGCAGCTTGAGGATGTGTATTGAGGCAGGATGGAATCGATGGACTGAGCGTTCGATTAGATGATGAAGTCTTTAAGTCTTTAAATCATATTTTCTATGTATTTTTCCGCACTTAGTTTTGTAATTGATTTATTTAGATCATGTTATGTTTTTTTTAATTTTCAAAACAATGGAATCCCATATCCTAAGCGCATTTTTATGTATTCAAACATTTTTCTTTATCTAATAAAGTTATGATGTTTTCATATGTACGTTTTCTTATGATTAAGTATAGTAATTATTAATGGTCCAAGGTCTAGAATAGTTGGGTCGTTACAATTAATGTTGGACCGACCCGAAGGTCGATGAAACTTATAAGCGCTTGACTAGTCTAGGACTAGTTACTTAGAGCCAGGGCCTAAGGCCTGCGTGACGATTGTCACATGGCTAGGGAGCGGAATCCCATGGTTGTGACTCTATGGTCATGTGGTAAGTTATATTGGTGACTAGTTCATCGAACACCTATCTTGATAAGCTAGTGAAAGGATCACTTATTTGAAAAGCCTAGGTGACCCTATCGTCACATGGCTAAAAGGAATGGAACCCACCTTAGTGACTTTTCAACTGTCACTCCTTTATTTTGGACTGAGAGTCCTGAGTGATTATTATGATCATTGTTGATATTATATTCATGCAATATTGTGTTTTCTTGCTGGGCCTTGGCTCATGGGTGCCATGTGGTGCAGGTAAAGGGAAAGAAAAGTTCACCCAGCCTTGAGTGGAGAGCTTAGGTGGTGCTGTGTACATATGTGGCTGCTTGACCACCACGACCAAGGAGTTCTCAGAGGAACTAGGGGGTTTACCCTATTTTTGCCGCTTAGGTCGGTGGGTTTGTAAATTTGAAACTGTAATGACCATTTTGAGTTATGAATAACTTGTAAACGTTTTAATGGGCCCATGAACAGTTTTATGTTTTAAATAAAATATATCCTTTCCTTTTGATTGGTTTTTCCACCTTAACCTATTAATAGCACCTAGAAGCACGTTTTTAACCAAAGAACTCGGGTAGCGAGTTAAATTCATGGTTCATCGTAACTATCCTGAGGTAACCGAGGCGTTACAAAGGAGCAACCCACCTTTAGAAAGTGTGTCCTCATGAAAAGTGTCAAATTTTTCTATTTTAAATTCATTATTTTTTTATGATTATGTACTTGATTATTTATTTATATATTTAATTAATTTATTTTGTATTTTTAGGATGGCTAAGTTTGTGATGTTTTACATGCAACGTTTAAGCTTGATATTACAAGCGTAAAACTTTACGCTCGATTTTTACATTACCCCAACAATTTTTTTTGGAATTTTGCTAGAAATTAAAGTGTTAGATCTTTTTATCAGCTTTCCATAGCATTTTGAATATTCCAATTTCGAGTTATATTGTGAATGTTATGATCAAAATACCATCAGTGGGTGCAGTAGGAAATTCGAAGAAATCAAATTGCCCGAGTGCCTAGGCTCTGCTGGGATTCTGAGGCGATGGAGTTGTAATATCCATCTAATCATATCATGTGTATTTTGGTAATTTTGGCATGTGAGGGTAATGTAATTTTACCCTTAAGGGGTATTTTCATAATTTTTGAGAATGAATGAATTCTGTTGTGTATGGGCATGATAATTGTTATGTGTGACAATTTTATGAAATTATGTTTATGAAGTATGAAATAAATGTACTAATGAAATTTGGTCATTATTAAGCGGCAGCTCATGGTTTCCTTCAAGTATAGGGGCATTAGAGTCAAAATATGTTAAGACGTGATTTAATTGTGAAGTCTAATTATTTTAAGGAAATAATTAGCGAATCCAAAAAATTGAAGGTAAATTACTATTAAGGGCACAAGGGTTAGCTTAACCTAAGGATTTATCAAGGGTAAGATGGTAATTAGGTATATTAGGGTTACTATACATAACATGTGATAAAGAGAGGCTAGGGTTTCACTTGCTTTGAATCATATAATGAGAGGGAGACACACATGAGGAAGAGAAGAAGGAAGGAGAATAGATGGAGGCTTGTGATCTTCATCCTAGGAGCATTTGAGACATTTGGAAGAGATAATTTTCGTGGTCTAGGTTTGTGCTAATTGGGTAACTTCTCTTTTAGATCTTGAGGTTTCTATCAATATTCTTGAAGCTTGAAATATGATAATGGTGAAATAGATTATCAAGCATGATAGGTCAATGTTAATTGGATAGATTTGCATGTTGGGATCTTTATTAATGTTGTATAATTGTTAGAAACATGCTAGGGCCGAATTTATGAAGTTATGATTGTTGATTTTGGAATTGGAAAAATGGCTTGGGGAAGAAGATGAAGTTAGGATTCTTGAATCCTAACCATGCATGAACATGGAATGATTGCATGAATAGATTTTAAAGTTATGATTAGATGTTAAATCATGCTAGGAATGTTGTAGGATGCATCTAGGGTCGATTATATGTCTGTATGTGTAGTTGGGACGTTTTGGGGTCGATTATGCAGGGAAAACTTGACAAAAATCGCGACTCGAATTTGGGAATGGCGTCGAGCTCGACCGCGTCGATTTTCCATAAATGGGATTCTGTTCCATTTGTTTCGTTTGAGTCATTAAGTCTTTGAGGTTGGTTTTTGTTTGGAGTCTTTAGAACTACCTTGTTATCCCCATTTCTTGTCGGGGTTTTGGGCCCTCTCCCCGGCCCACGGTCTACGGACCGGGCCTGTGTAGAAGGGACCGGTTCAGTATTTGGGCCTAGTCCGCGGGCTACGGACCGGGCTTGTGTAGAAGGGTCCGGGACGGTCCCGGCACTGTCCGGGGTTCATGTTCAGCTTGAACGGTCCCGGCACTGTCCGGAGTACCCCGGACCATCGCGGCCATCGCGTCCCGGGTCCCGGGCCCAGAATGGTCCGGGCCCGAAGTAAACGCAGCGGGCCAAAGGTAAACGAACCTGGACCGCTTCATCCCCAGGCTAGGGTCAGGCGTCTAGGACACTGAAGCCGCCTCATTTCGCGTGGGTCTTGTCCCCCCACTTTTCACCTGCAGAAAGGGTCTCCTTGGGATTATCTGCTGGCGTGTCAGGACTGCGCAGCCAAGTACTCTGACCGGTCTTGTCCCCTGAATCGGCCTCGTGATTCGAAGTGGTCAGAGCCAAAGTGTCGTTTTGTCGGGGGAATGCTTGCGTCTCAGGGCAACTAATTGGGCCTGAGCTGGTTCGGGTTTGGTGTTCTGTGTATCTTTCTAGCTCGGGCCTCCCCTAGGCGGGCCTCCCCTAGGAAGGCCCCTTGTGCACATTTCCCAAATGGGTCTGGGTCAGGCCCGGCCCAAACCTGATGTCCCCCTCGTCCTATAAATATAAGTTGTAATGCAACGTAGAAAAAAAGGGAGAGAAGGCAGAAACTCTGTTCAAATACAGTTAAACAACTCCATTGTAAAAGCTTATCCTAGCTCTAATACAGACTTATATACAGACTCGTGGACTAAGGCTAGTTAACGCCCCAACCACGTAAAAATCTTGTGTCGATCTTCCATTCTCATTATTATTATCAGTCAATATCCTTCTTTAAGATAGTTGCCGAAAATCTCGGTTAACAGTTTGGTGCTTTCGTTGAGAGCTGAAGGAAGCTAGCGCCAACGTCAGGCCTTTACTACGATGGTGAACACTCGTAACACCACCTTCGACCCTGCCAACCCGGAGCAGGGCAACGGAGATCCATTGCCTTCTCAGCGCATCCCTCAAAACCTGCCTGAAGACGTGCCTCCTCAGACGTCTCACCAAGACGAGTCGCAAGACTACGAGGGTAAGACAGAGTACGAAGTAGGAGACGAAGAAGAGTACTATGAGGAGGAGAATGAGGGGGAGTATCATGATGAAGCTGCGGATCCCGAGGTCCCTCGCGACGATCAGCAAGACCCGGAGGTGACTAAACTGAGGCAGCAGATTCGGGATCAGGAAGCCAGGATGGCTGAGCAGGCG